>NC_090734.1:109652451-109654951 GCF_036898095.1 Palaemon carinicauda | reverse complement strand
TAGCCCTATATATACATCTTACAAAGTATCTCGTGCACTCAAAGAATGTGCACTTGAAATATACCTAAGCCAGTTCATATACACAAATATTGACATACTTTTTCCAAGCTATCAAAATCATTGTGATGCTCCTGAGGAATTACCACGGCCGCTAGACAACCTCAGATCAACTAATCAATCGTAAAACACCCTTTTTGAGACTCAACTAGTCCCACATCTATCTATTTAACTCTCAGAGATTTTATAACGTCTATTCAAATTATATTGATTAATACCGTGGAAGCCCTTTCGGTTATTATATTACCAAGAATTACTCTTGTATTAATCCACTTAGGTCCAAGTAATCGATCATGATTAATTACTCATTATACTGATAAAACTATGAGGGGTGGGATTGGAGGTCGCTTACAAGGTCTTTTTGTGTTTATATTTATAATGTTTGCTTCATGATTGTAAAAAGGTTTTTGTATATGAATATAAATCTATTTTTGTTTATGATTATAAAACTGTTTATGTTTATTGATATAAACAAGTATATAAATACCAGCCTGTTTATGTTTATGAATATAAACACGGTTTTGTTAAAACTGTTCTGCGTGAAAGAAAGGATTTTAATTGGTTGCTTCACATTTTTCATTCATTAAATCTCAGTAAGCACGTATATGCTAAACAATGCTTATTCTTAGAAAGCATTCCTGGTAAACATTTTGATTAGAAATTGAGGAATTTTACCACATTGACTTTAAGGAATACAAAACTCTATTCTATCTTTTCTAATGATTAAGCTTTTGGAAATATTCGTTTTCTATGAATATAAGTGACTTAATAATATCTAGGCACAATATTAAACCAAAATAGAAATGAAATCGTTTACTTTACGACAATCTCCTTTTCTAAGGTTGATTCAAGCAGGAAAAAAAACATTGAATATGTTTTCCTTCTTTTCTAAGAAGACCAAATTTGCGTCACTTTAATTTTTTCATGTTGTACAATTTTCTTGGATTTTTTTTTGTATTCATCATCATTTTCTCTTATTTTCCTTTTTATTTATTATCTCATCTACTTTTCGTTCTCTTTTGATATTTCTTTTGTCTTTTTTTATTTCTTTTTACTGAAGTTTCTCTTAATTTTTATTACTCGTGATCATTTTCTCGTAATCCCAATCCTTTTCTCTTATTTTCTCTTCTTCACCATAATTTCCTCTTATTTTCTCTTCTTCGACATCATTTTATCTTATTTTCTCTTCTTCATTATCATTTTCTCTTATTTTCTCCTCTTCACTATCATTTCATCTTATTTGCTCTTCTTCACTATCATTTTCTCTTCTTCTCCATAATTTTCTCTTCTTTGCCATCGTTTATCATATTTTTTCCTCTTCACAATCATTTTATCTTATTATTTCCTCTTCACTATCAATCTTATTTTCTCCTCTTCACCATAATTCTATCTTATTTTCTCTTCCTTACTATCATTTTCTCTTATTTTCTGTTCTTCGCCAAAATTTTCTCTCATTCTCTCCTCTTCACCATCATTTTATCTTATTGGCTCTTCTTCACTATCATTTTCACTTATTTTTTCCTCTCCAATATCATTTTATCTTATTTCCTCTTCTTCACCCTAATTTTATCTTATTTTCTCCTCTTCACTATAATTTTCTCTTATTTTCTCCTCTTCACCATAAGTTTATATTATTTTCTCTTCTTCACTATCATTTTCTCTTATTTTCTCTTCTTCACTATCATTTTCTCTTATTTTCACTTCTTCACTACCATTTTCTCTTATTTACCCCTCTTCACTATCATTTCCTCTTATTTTCTCTTCTTCACTATAATTTTCTCTTATTTTCACCTCTTCACTGCCATTTTCTCTTATTTACCCCTCTTCACTATCATTTTCTCTTATTTTTTTCTTCTTCACTATCATTTTCTCCTATTTTCTCTTCTTCACTATCATTTTCTCTTATTTACCCCCGTTTCACCATCATTTTATCTTATTTTCTCTTCTTCACTATCATTTTCTCTTATTTTCTCCTCTTCACCATAAGTTTATATTATTTTTTCTTCTTCACTATCATTTCCTCTTATTTTCTCTTCTTCACCATCATTACCTCTTATTTTCACCTCTTCACCACCATTTTCTCTTATTTACCCCTCTTCACTATCATTTACTCTTATTTTCTCTTCTTCATTATCATTTTCTCTTATTTTTCACCTCTTCACTACCATTTTCTCTTATTTACCCCTCTTCACTATCATTTTCTCTTATTTCCTCTTCTTCAATATAATTTTCTCTTATTTTTTCCTTCTTCACTATCATTTTCTCCTATTTTCTCGTCTTCACTATCATTTTCTCTTATTTTCTCCTCTTCACAATCATTTTCTCTTATTTACTCCTCATCAATATCATTTCCTCTTATTTTCTACTTTTCACTATCCTTTCCTCTTATTTTCTCTTCTTCACCATCATTTTCTCTTATTTTCTCTTCTTCACCATCATTTTC
>NC_090734.1:109647451-109649951 GCF_036898095.1 Palaemon carinicauda | reverse complement strand
ATAATTAATGCAAATTATTCATCAACGTTAGAATAGATCTGTAACATATAAACTATGAAGAACGACTTGTGTCAGCTTGTTCAACATAAAACATGCGTTCAAGTTTGAGCTTCTGAAGTTCCACCGATCCCACTACCCGATTAGGAAGATCATTCCACAATCTGATCATGGCTTGAATAAAAGTTCTTGAATACTGTGCAGTAATGAACTTTTTAATGGAGAAAGCATGATTACTAGAATCAACTATATACCTGGTATTACGTGCAGGATGTACTGTCTGAGACCATCTGAATACTAAGGATGGTCAGAGTTATGAAAAATCTTTTGCAAATTGCATAAAGAACTAACTGGATGACGGTGCCAAGAATTAGTATCTAGACCAGAAATAAGAAATTTATTAACCAGTAACTGAATACCAGAGATGACAAAAATACTCGCAACCAGGTAGAATAAAAGAATCAAATCACTTCGACAGAAAAGAATGATCACCAGATATCATGAAAGACTTTCTCAGAAAGCAATTTTTTGTAGAATTGAAAAAGAAACAGACCGAATGTGTTTTTCAATATGGAATTCTCGTTCATGAATTATACCTAAAGTCTTGAGAGACGTATATCGTTAAAGAAAAATTATCATTACTGAGATCTTGATGTTGAGGACCCACTGTAGTTGACCTACTTACAATATGTATATATATGCAGTATATATATATATATATATATATATATATATATATATATATATATATATATATATATATATATATATATACATATATATATATATATATATATATATATATATATATATATATATATATATATATATGTATATATATATATATATATATATAGATATATATATATATATATATATATATATATATACATACACACACACACACACCCACACATATATATATATATATATATATATATATATATATATATATGTATATATATATATATATATATATATATATTCAATTTACATGCACACAGTGGTTCCTCGGATTACGAGTTCAATTTATTCGCGAAATTATGCAATTCACTTAATGTAATCCACATATCCATACGCACTGTATATATATGAACTCATTTTGAAAAGTCTGTATTGCACTAAATAACCCACAACATCTGAAATTAATACAAATTAATAATTCAAATATTGACAAATTAACTTCCCCTTTACCATTGAGGATCGCCTTGGCTGTCTTGAACGATTGGCGAGAGAGGAGGAGGAGGAGGAGGAGGAGGAGGAGGAGAAGGAGTAGGAGGAAGAAGAGGAGGAGGAGGAGGAGTAGGAGGAAAAGGAGGAGGAGGCTGAAGGGGTTTTTGGTTAGAGGGAGAATATCCCTCCCTTTATGAAAATTACTGTTAAGATGTCAGGACTTCTCTCTTGTGAACAGCATTCACTATGACTAACAGAATCACTTCATTGACGCTTTCTAGAAGCTTGGTCGTCTTTCTTTACAGTCTTAAGTTCAACTTTTACAAGGAACCTATATGAAAACAACAACTCCTTTTGCCTTTTCATTAAAATGTCATTTTTATATTCTGCTATTAAACACAATATAGATTATATAAAATCTGCATAACAAGATTACCAAACAATAGCAAAACAGTAACAGCAATTGAAAATGATAGCTACAAATCATTAAATATAACTATATTTAAGATTTAACTTGATTATATAGAGTGGTATACAAAGTCCCCAAAATACTTTTAGTAAACCATGCTCAATAATATTGTAGATAAGTGTTTACGTAGATGAGTTGACTCCATGGGATTTTATGCCATGAGGGACAGATGATGTTGATTAGTTCTTTATATGAAAGTGGATATGCAGGAGCACTGGTTCTGATGTTGAATAGACAAATTTTAAAAAATTCTTTATCGTTTTCAAGATATTATATCGTTCAAGTTTAACAACAAATTCTATGTCTTAAAAGATGTAGCTAAAATATATCTACTCACGAATAGTGTTCAGTCGCTGGATCGCGTTTTTGGACTCACTCTCGAACGTTCCTGCAGAACTATCTAGAACTGTCCAGCGTGACCAACACTCTTCTTGGGCCAGCAGTGATTGACGTTGAGGCGGAAATTATGAGAAATATCCAGCACTCTTGCTTCATAATATAGTGATATTTTCGATTTATAATTATTTCATTTTTATATCGGCATATAACATGAAATAAAATCATCCTTGTTCAGAGGTTGTATAGCCACAATATACATAAATTTAACCTACAATATAACCGTCATGAAAATGGGATATTTCATTGTTGGTGAACATATTCGCTGCTCGACTTGCCACCTTGCTGAGGCCTTATCTGGGTGCTGTGTTTCCACAAAATTTAAGTTTCTAACATTTCTAATTTTTCCTTAATCCTACTTAAAGCAACAGGTTTTTCAGTCTGCCTCTCCTCCTCCTCAAATGAAATATCTGTCCACAACTTCTTGTTGCTGTTCCTCCAACTCAGTCAGTTTCTCAATAAAAT
>NC_090734.1:109629951-109634951 GCF_036898095.1 Palaemon carinicauda | reverse complement strand
GTCATTTTTTTTCACTGTGCAATAAGCCATGGCCTCCTCAGAATTTAAGTTTTATATTAGATGATAGGCTATTTCATTAAGCTGACAAATTTATGGCAACTGGGTATGTTATTGCCGATGTTGAAGCTAAAGATAAAGTTTGGTATCATTCCTTCATTGCATTATCATCTTTACTACTATTTGTTTTGCTACATGTAGTAATTATCTTAAAGGATAAATGAATTATGTTCACTTTACTCCTATAAATTCCCATAAGATGTACAAATAAAACTCCTAAAACTATTCATGATTTATTTACAAAATGCAGTCATGCCCAAAACATAGCCAACACGGTCGTATGGCCTAAGAAGAAGAAAAAAAAAATTATATCGGATGATCCGTTGGTCTGATGGAGAGTTTAGCACAAAATTCTCATTTTAACAAAAATAGTTATATCAAGACTGTTTACATACAATCTCTCTCTCTCTCTCTCACTCTCTCTCTCTCTCTCTCTCTCTCTCTCTCTCTCTCTCTCTCTTGGTGGCATAGTGAATAGTTAATGGAAATGTTCAAAAGCCTGAGTGACATTACAAGTATTATAATCATATTACGCTAAATACAAATCAGACCATAAACATTGGATTTAAACTAGAAACTGAATAATTACCTATTCAGGCTATAGCAAATATGGCCATGGGATTTCTCTTGACTGTATAAAGTTACAAGTCGTAAGATAAATGCAGTTTTGCAAACACAGGGGCAATTCCAAATCCTGCTAGCCATTCTTGACTGTTATGGGTTCCAGAGCCGATGGAAGAAGGTGAATGGGTGTCCGGTGGATGGGCGGGGCAAAATTTTGTCAAAAGGTGTTTACATTGCTTACGTAATGAATGTTTTCGACTCTTGGCTCGTTATCACTGGCCATGGCGTCGGCAAGATCATTTTTACTCTATAAAAATTAAAACTATCGGGTTTAGGTTATTGAAAATGCTGACAAAATTGTGTGTGGTTGTAAAATATACATATGTCAACTTTCAGCTACATCCGATGCCTTGATAAGGAGCAAAGTCCAAAAAAACCGTGTTACAGAGGCCCTGAATCTCATAGTAGAGGTATGAACTATCCTAAGATAAGGACACTATGCCATCAACTGGAATAGATAACTATATCGAACAGGCCCGTAACAACAATACTCACCTACCCTATAACGATAATAATAGTAAATTTTGCGTGTATTCACTTCTAAAAAAAAAAAAAAAAAAAGAAAAAAAACAAAAAAAAAAAAAAAAATACCCGGTGCCAATAAGTTGTTCGTATGTTTAATACTATGATGAAAATACATAATTGCCCGTAAGGTAGTTACAGGGGGGATTATTTCTGGATGGAAAAAAGAAAATGAATAACAACGTGATGCAATATCTAAATTATTGCTAAATAGCTTCAATAACCAATAATTATCGATACAATTAAAGTTGAAGTCGAGTCAGAACTCCGACCCAACTTTCAAACAAAACAAACTTGTTTTCAAGGAAAAATGGATAATGTTAATGAAATAAAAAACATCCTTATGCTTATACAATAGTAACAAATTCCAATAAGGAAATACATCTATAATTCTAAAAATATAATATATTGGAAATCAAAGAAACAAAAATAAAATGATGGAGACCTTTCATGTGACATCATCAGGCACCCAATAACAGCATTACTGATTCTGTTGAGTCGAACATTCGACACAACACTCTAGGTTTGTAGTCACCTGCTTTAGAAGAAAATACGATTTGGTTAAAAAATATGTTAATTTTCTGAGAGAATATGTAGTTATATAACTAACAAATCAAATCAAATGAAGTCAATTCAATCCTTCTTTTGCCCATATTGGCATCGTGTATTCCACAGTAAGCATTTACAAGAAGATATTTGCATGAGAAAACCATAAACAAGATTAAAGTATAGACAGCAGATAATAGTAGAACCAAAAAAGCAGCGAATAAAGTCGACAAAAAAATAGACTAAGACTGCATTGATTAATACAATATACTGTTATAAACATCATAAAATTATAATGATATTGACGAAAACTAAATCGAGTAAAAAAAGGAAATTAACAAAATATATTTCGCATCCAAGTATATAATACAGGAAACATAACAGATGGATTTCATATTTAAATAATGGTCGGTTAAAGGCCTAAATCGAAGCCATTTTTAATGGCTGCAGATCTTTGATAGATGAACCACATTAATGACGTTTGTAACGCGTGACAGATATTTTGCTATGATTGATTCCTTTGTGGCCATTAATTAATTGATTCAGAGCCATTGACCAGCGTCGCACCCTTTCTACGATTAAAATAAAAAGGCGAAAAATAAGGCTCCACTTTCCACCTTTCACCACCAAGGATAATTAATCTGATCACCTTCAAATGGACAATAAGTATGGCCAGAATTTGTTTACCATTACCAAACTGCTCTAAAGGACATGAACTTATTGATGGAGGGAGCTTACTGTATTCGACAATATTTTGTACATTTTGATTTATTAACCAGTCACATACCCTCTCTCTCCTCTCTCTCTCTCTCTCTCCTCTCTCTCTCTCTCATCTCTCTCTCTCTCTCTCTCCTCTCTCTCTCTCTCTCTCTCTCAAAGGAATAACGAATGTAGACTACAACCTTCTATTCACGCTTCGCACAAATCAGTCCAGAGGTGATAGATACAAACTGGAATGGAAAAGATACAACACCACTCAATGTGGTAATTTCTTTACATACAAAATTAGTAAATACTTGGAATAGACTTCCAGAGGATGTAGTTAACAGTAACAGGGTAAACGAGTTAAAGAATAAGTAAGACAAGATCATAAGAACTCTCTAAATGCTTAAACTAAGTCGCTCTATCAAAAGGCAATCGGAGTCTCCCCGGTTGGACCTAAAAAGACTTTGAGACATCCAAAATCATTTTAACTCCTTTTAACACACACACACACACACACTCTCTCTCTCTCTCTCTCTCTCTCTCTCTCTCTCTCTCTCTCTCTCTCTCTCTCTCTCTCTCTCTCTCTCTCCCAGAATGCATAAATTGCTGCAAACTGAGAGGAACGTAGAAACCTTAATAGATAGTCCAATTAAGTTGGGTGAAAGGTCTGCAAAATGGCAAATGTCTTTCAACTGTGGGAAATGCAAAGTTATGCACATATGTTATAGTAACCTACAAACAGATTACTCAATGCTAAGTAGTGTAATTGAAGTGTCGACCAGCAGGATGATCCCTGTCTTATTATTAGTAAAGATTTAATAAACAACAGAGCAATAAAAGCTGAAAAGAAACGCACAAATTTAATAGGTTACATAAAGATACAATTCAAATACAGAAACAAAGACGATCTATTTTAGTTTTACATATCACTAGTAAGACCCAGATCTAGAGTACAGATTTCAACACTGGGCTTCAAGTATTCAAAGGATATAAAGTAGATAGACAGAAAAAGCAGTACAATGACCATGAGGCTAGTTCCAACACGAAGGCAATTTGGATATAGACTCGGGGTGGAGCGTTTGAATTTATTTTTATCTACAAACTAAACTAAGGGGACAATTAATAGATGCGTTCAAAATTCTTGGAGGATTAACAAGTGAAGATTAAAACAATCTACTTACGCTTAGCACAAATCAGTCCAGAGATAACAGTACAAACTGTCAACGCAAATACTTGGAATAGACTGCTAAGGAACATGATAAACAAGTTCAAGTATAAATTAGACAAGATCAAAAAAACTACAGATCGCTCTGCCCAAGTCCAAATGGATTCTCAACGATGGACTAAAAGGGTTCTTGAGACATCCAGAATCCTTGTAACTCTCTCTCTCTCTCACTCTCTCATCTCTCCTCTCTCTCTCTCTCTCTCTCTCTCTCTCTCTCTCTATTGCAAAATGGTCTCTCATAAACAAACCTCAACAAAAAATGTCGATATATGCATCCTGCAACCATGAATGAAAGTAAGAAAACTCAGCAAACAGAAAAGAAAAATGAAAGCAAAATTGAAAAAAAAAGAAAAAAAAACAAGCCGAGTATATACCGCACTATGTACAAAAGGTGTCAAGATATAATGCCTTTCAACACCAAATATGCACAATTAGAGCACTACTACAAAGAATGCATCTATAATGCCAGGGACTGGTGCAGATATGGGGATAATTGCAAGTATACACACAAAAATAAATATGAAAGTGAAAGAGCAAATATAATAGAAAAGTTGGATTTTTTAATGCAGAATTCCTGGAATTGAGAAAAGAACATCATATCAGAACAGAAGGAAGCATGGGAGAATCCATATTATTACCAATATTAAATAATGGGGAATAAAACACAAAAAACCATAAAAGTGATGATTGCACAGGGCTTAGGTCACAAGTAACTCTAAAAGGAAAATAGAGTTCTTAGAAGAACTAACCGGAATTGAAAAAATCATGTTAAATATAAGAAGAACAGGGGTATTCCCAAGAGACTGGCAGTGACGACCAGATAACGGGTTTCCAAACATATATTTAGACAGACAAATAGGAATCAAGGGGGAACCGCAATACATGGAAGACACATAAATCCAGGAAAAGTCTGTGAAAAATACAGCAACACAGAATGTGAATTGATTGCGATAGAATTTGAATATGAAAAATCAGTGAATATTCTAGTCTACAGACCCCCAAATACTAAGGAGTTTGACATAATAATAGGAAAAATAGATGATTATGTAGAAACCATAAAGACTGGAATAAATTCCCTATCTGGAGATTTTAACTCTCTTTCGTGGATTGAAAAGAATGGATAGAAGAAGTGATCGTATATATACATATAAAAAAGAGCAATAGTAGCGCAGAAGATGGAAAAAGTTTGAAAAGCTTCAAGATATGCTATTAGAACATAATATGTAACAAATAAACCACATTGCAAAAAGAAAGGACAATGTCCTTGATTTAGTATTTGTGAATGAGGTGAATTATGTTAAAGAAATAATAGTGTAGAACA
>NC_090734.1:109617451-109624951 GCF_036898095.1 Palaemon carinicauda | reverse complement strand
TAGCACAATAAAATCCTTATTTGTGCCAATTTATTTTTTTATTTTTTTTTATAGAATCACAATACCATAATATATAACTTTAATTTTTTCCATTTCTTTCATTTAGGCTTCACCCCCCCTTACAGCTCTATCAGAAAGTGTCATGTTTCATTCGAACCCGAGGCGAAGTTAATACTTTTCCCCCCATCGAAATGTCTGTTGTTGGCAACCGAATATAAAGTTATTTTTGTAACGCCATCTTTTCTGAAGTTCGGAAAATTGAGCGTTGGAGATAAAGCTGATCCAATTGCTTGAAAATATCCACTTCCCGACTATTTTAATTACTTATTCTTGCAAATGTTTCATATTACAATCATGTTTGATAATATCATACATACACATTTAACCTTATATTAATAAGGTGGGTATCACATTATTTCCACAGGATGTTTTAGGACTAAGATCCTGATCTGGTGTTACGTAATCTTATTCCAAAACAAGGGTAGTTACAATCATTCTCTGAATTCTGTCTCACGGGATTTTCTTTATATTATTGACACAACAATTTTTATCATGACTTTTTTCTATCTCTAAAAAATATCAAATGTCTTTTCAGTAAGTAAATGAATAATTATTCATTTCTGAGGATAAGATATATACAATTTCAAGTCAATAATAATCGTACCAACAGATTACGAAAAAATGTCAACAATCCGATCACCAATAAAATGTACAAAGAAACAGCATAGAACTATTGGTAATAAACAGTGAATTAAATGGAATTTCATAACAATATTGACACCAATAAAGTGTAAAAGACCAATATCACAGTAAGACTGACTGTGTAATGAAAGAAGAGAACGACAATTCTCAATGAAATTCTAAAGGCAGCTAACCGTTCGTAACTGAAGCGCATAGTAAAAGTGACACAATATACCTGAAAATGAAGTTATCGGTAAGACTCATGAAGTAATTTCCAGCTGATATTAATCCCCAATAACACTAATGTGGTCACAACCAGCTGAAAATAGATATTCTTAAAAACCAGCTAGAAATAAAGTCCTCTCTAAGACTGAATTACTAATAAATAACTGGAAAAAAGTCTTCAGTAGGACTGGCACATTAGTAACCATATGAAAATGAAGTCTTGGGTAAGAATAACAGTAAAAATGTAAAGATAAAGTCTTCAGTAAGACTAACACTTAGTAACAATGTGAAAGTAAAGTCTTCAGTAAGACTAACACTTAGTAACCATGTGAAAATAGTCTCCAGCAAGACTAATACTTAATACCTATGAGAACTAAACTCTTCGGCAAGACTAACACTTTGTAATCATATGAAAAATACTTATTAGCTATTGAGAAAGTAAAATCTTCAAAATGGCTAACACTTAGTAACCATCTGAGAAAAGTTTCCAGCAAGACTAAGACTTAGTAATCATGTGAAAAATAGTCTCTGGTAACACTAACACTTATCAACCATGATAAAATTAACTCTTCAGCTAGGCAAACACTTAGTAATCATGTGAAAAAAGTATTCAGCAAGACTAACACTTAGTAATCATGTGAAAAATAGTCTACGGTAAGACTAACACTTATTAACCATAAGAAACTAATGTCTTCAGCAAGACTAACACTTAGTAACCACTGGAAAAAAAGTCTTCAGTAAGACTAACAATTAGTAATCATGTGAAAAAAAGTTTTCATCAGGATTAACACTTAGCAATCCTGTGAAAAATAATTTCCGGTAAGACTAACACTTATTAACCATGAGAAACTAATCTCTTCAGCAAGACTAACAGTTAGTAACCACGGGAAAAAAGGGGTCTCCAGTAATACTAACACTTAGTAATCATATGAAAAAAGGTTTTCAGCAAGAATAACACTTAGTAATCATATGAAAAATAGTCTCTGGTATGGCTAACACTTAATAACCATGAGAAAATTAACTCTACAGCAAGACAAACACTTAGTAATCATGTGAAAAATAGTCTCCGGTAAAACATACACTTATTAACCATGAAAAACTAATCGCTTCGGCAAGACTAACACTTAGTAACCACGGGAAAAAAAGGGGTCTCCAGTAAGACTAACACTAAGTAATCTTGTGACAAAATTTCCTAAGCAGGACTAACACTTAGTAATCATGTGAAGAATAGTCTCCGGTAAGACTAACATTTATCAACATGAGAAACTTTTCTCTTCAGCAAGACAAACACTCAGTATTCATGTGAAAGAAAAGTTTTCAAAAGGACTAACACTTAGCAATCATGTGAAAAATAGTCTCCAGTAAGACTAACAATTATTATCCATGAGAAACTAATCTCTTCAGCAAGACTAACACCTAGTAACCAAGTGAAAAATAGAGTCTCCAGTAAGACTAACACTTATTAATCATATGAAAAAAGTTTTCAGTAAGACAAACACTTCGTAATCATATGAAAAATAGTCACTGATAAGACTAACACTTAATAATCATGATAAAATTAACTCTTCAACAAGACAAACACTTAGTAATCATGTGAAAAATAGTCTCCGGTAAAACATACACTTATTAACCATGAGAAACTAATCTCTTCAGTAAGACTAACACCTAGTAACCAAGTGAAAAATAGTCTCCAGTAAGACTTACACTTATTAATCGTGTGCAAAAAAGTTTTCAGTACGACAAACACTTTGTAACCATGTGAAAAATTGTCTCCGGTAAGACTAACACTTATTAACCATGAAAAAATAAATTCTTCTGTACGACTAACACTTGGTCATCTTGTGAAAAAAAAAGTCTCCAGTAAGACTAACACTTAGTACACATCAGAAACTAAATTCGTCAGCAAGACTAACACTTATTAACCATGTGAAAATAGAGTCTCTTGTAAGACTAACACTTAGTAACTATGTGAAAAAAAAGTCGCCAGTAACATTAACACTTAGTAATTATCAGAAACTAAAGTCTTCAGCAAGTTTAACACTTGGTAATCATGTGAAAAAAGTTTTCAGGAAGACTAACACTTTGTAACCATGTGAAAAATTGTCTCCTGTAAGAGTAACACTTGGTAACTATGTGAAAATAGCCTTCAGTAACACTCACACTTAGTAACCATCGCAAACAAAACTCTTCAGCAAGATTACCACAATGTGAAAATGAAGGCTTCAACAAGACTAACACTTAGTAATCATGTGAAAAGAATCTTCAGCAAAACTAACACCTAGTCAAAGTAAAACATCTTTATTCCATTATAAAATGGTTATTCAGGTAAAATTCATAATAAATTCATTTAAAAAATCTAGAATATATATACATACAAATAATTTCTAATATACATTGCTTAAATTTCCTTTTGAATAATGCTGTACTTAAGTTTAGGTATTTTCTTATTTTAAGAGGTAGTTTATTCCAGCAAAATAGGCCCCTTATCGCCTTTGAGCTTAAGCCTAAATCAGTTCGATAGTTGTCTATATATAGATTTTTATTTTGTTTTGTTAATGCATTCCTACTACTGTATTACCAACTGTAGGAAATGTGAATAGCCAGTTATCCACTTTAATTGCTGGAGGATTGGGGGTGATGTGGTCGTGTTTTTTTTTCTTTTTTTTTTACTCCAATAACAACTACTCAACCCGCAAAGTTTTAGAGTTTTTGAGCTTTTTCCATGTGGATATCATTAGTTACCCCCAATATCTTGACACAGTAGTTTATTACACTCAAGACCAGGCTTCCCACAATCAGAGCTCAAGTAGTATCATCAAAGTAATCTTTTATTCTTCTTAGATTCATTAGAATGCCAGTAACTTTTCTACTGAGCTTGTCAATGTGGGTACTGAATGTCATATACCTGTCAATGTATAGACCTAGATTTTTCAGATGCTGACTTATCTTCACTTCTTCGTCATTAGATTTTTCTTATAATGTTATCAGGAATTGTACTAACATACTGTGAGCTACCCACAAACATGCACTGTGTTTTGGTGGCCTTTAACAATAGTCATTTTCGTGAAAAGTATTACCTAATTTCGATTAATATTAGTTTAGCTCTTCTAATGAAGGCATCAATATTATCTATTTGATCTGCCAAAAGAACTCGGGCGTCTTCAGCGTATTGAGTTAGCAGGCTGTTTTCTATGCATTTAACCATATCATTAAGGTACACTGAAAACAGAATTGGGACTAGGACAGATCCCCTTGGGACATCAAATTCAACCTTTTCAATATAAGAATTTACGTTTCCTAATCTAACTATCTGAGAGAGAGAGAGAGAGAGAGAGAGAGAGAGAGAGAGAGAGAGATTTGTTGTTTTAATTTCAAATTATTTTAAGTGGCCCCTTTTCCTTACAATAGATCGACGAATTTGTTAAAGCTCAATTCGTCAGAATTCATGAATGTCAAACAACTTTCTCGAACCAAAATTCGTTTTCTTAAATAATCCCAAAAGGGCAAAACAAAAGCGCATCCCCTTCCCCGAGGAACCCAATCCCTTTGTCGCGTAATTCTTCCTATTATCAACTCGAAGCCATCATTTCCATGGAAGGCAAAACCAAATGTCACTTCAAAATTAGTTAAAAGTTATCCGCAATCCATTGTATAACATTACGGAATCTATAGGTCCTTTGCTGATGGGACGGAAAGGGTTTGGCCCCAGGTTGAGGGTGTAGTATACGGAGCGGAGGTCGGGTGGGGTTACAGAGACGCCTTTTGCAGTCACCGAATTATAGTCACTTTTATCACTTTTACTTTCGCACGCTGTCTAATTAAGCTTCTACCCCCACGGTCTACTGTGTAGACCCTGTCTACCCACACCGAATCTCCAGCGTCGAGTTCTGACACGCATGCCCCAGATTAGGATATTCTGTTTGAGTGGTTTATTTAATTTGGGCCAAATGTCCGAAATGTTTGAAAATAGGCTTTTTAGGATAGTCTTTTTAGAATTTTCGAAAAAAAGTTTTCATAGGAGATTTCTTATTTATCCGTCGGTTATTAAATTTCTCCATTTATAGGAATCCCTCAGTTATTTATAATTTCTCCATAACTAATCAATGAATGGCGAGGAAATTGGATGCTTCTACATCCTTTGTAATCCCTAAAATCCTTCCGGGATTTCAAGTTTTATAATGTGAGCTAAAATAGGCAGAGCAATTCTTGAATATAAGATACTTGCCCACTAACATACGTTCATACATTCATAGCACACACACTCACACACACACAAACACGTATATATATATATATATATATATCTATATCTATATATATATATATATATATATATCTATATATATATATATATATATATGTATATATATATATATATATATATACATATTCGTGTGTGTGTGTTTGTTGTGGTGACGTAACTGTTCGGTTATAACAGGCAAGATGACAGCAACGAAACTGATTTATATAAAAAACACAACGAGCTTATATACAAGCACTCACGAGCAAGAACGTAACAAAAAACTCAAGCAAACCAAAACAAGAGCTTTCACAGGTTGTTGTATTATCAGCTGATGAATATCATCTTATTTAATTGGACAAGAACTTAGGGTCAATTAAATTTCTTTTTATGATATCGATATTAATTTTTTTTTTCCCACCGTCATTCAGTTAGTTCGGTATGCATGATGCATAGGATTTTTCGAAGTTGTGACCATCATTTGCATTCAGATCTTCTCGGACAACTCTTTTTTATAGTTTATATATGAAAGATCTATTTGTTGATGTTACTGTTGTTAAAATATTTGATTTTTATTGTTCATTACTTCTTTTGTAGTTCATCCATTTCCTTTTTCCTCTCTGGGCTATTTTCATCTGTCATGGTCTTTGGTCTTATGGTATCATTCTTTTCTAAATTAATAATAATAGTAATAATAATAATAATAATAATAATAATAATAATAATAATAATAATAATAATAATAATAATCATCATCATCCTCATCATCATCATCATGAGGCTCTTCTTTTCAAAGTCTATAAGTTGGGAGTATATGGGTCTTTTCTTAGCATATTACTGAATTTTTAAGAGATAAATTCTAAAGAAATGCTGTTGAAAGGACCATAGTGAGTAGAGGGATGCGATACCCGATGTTCCTTATGGCCATTTTCATTGCACGTTACTTTTCATGCTATTTGCACATAACATGTCATTTAGCCTAGAAAATAAGTTTGTTGCATATGCAGATGATGCTACTCTCTTTACCTCTATTTCATCTCCTGATTATACAGCAGATTCTGGGTTACTGAATCTCTTCATAGATATCGATCTAAAATTAGTGCATAGTGCAAATTATGGCGCATGAAATTGAACATTAACATAATTCAAAGTATGATTATAAGTAGGTGAAGGACATTTGCTCCCGTATTGATCTTTTTTTCTAACTCTGAACAACTTTTCTTAGAATTTTAGATTTGACTCTTGATTATAAATTTCCTTTTAAAAAACCTATTCGGTCTGTTTCTTCTTTAACTGCACCAAAAGTTCGTTTATTGCTAAAGTATTTTGTGTTTTTCCCTGATTATTCTATTCTTAAGAAATGCTTTACTTCTTTCATTCTGCCTTGTTTGGAATAATATTCTCTTGTATCATCTTCAGCAACTAAATCTCATATTAATTGATTGGACAGAAACTTAATGTCTATTAAAGTTTTTGTTCCTGGTCTAGTCATTGATCTCTAGCACCGTTGTTCGGTTAGTTTCTTTATGCATGTTGCATAAAACTTATCTTAAGTGTGACCATCCTTTGCATCCATATCTATCCACACTTTTACATCATGCACGTGTTACTAGACATGCAGTTCATTCTAACTGTTAGGCCTTCTCCATCAAAACGCCCAATCCTTATCAGTATTCTAAAAGTTCTATTCAAACTGTGACCACATTGTGGAATAATCTTCCTAATCGGACAGTTGAAACTTGCAGCAAATATTTTTTTTTTATATTGAAGAGGCTACAACAGTTCTCTCTTCATAGTTGATATATGACAGTTCTATTTCCATATTGTTAACGATCTAGTTTATTTTCATTATTTGTTACTTCTCATGTATGATGGTTGGTCCTCACTGAGCTATTTTTCTTTGTTAGAGCCCTTGGGCTTATGACATCCCGTTTTTCCCACCACGGGTAGCAGCTTAGCTATAAATAATAATAATAATAATAATAATAATAATAATAATAATAATAATAATAATAATAATAATAATAATAGCAACGACAAAAACAGTAACAATAACAACAACAACAACCAAAACAACAACAACAAGAACTACAACAACAACATATGCAATTAATTTAGTTGTTCGTATCTCTCTTCTTACCTTACTAATAAGGACAGTAGAGTCCATTAAAATAAGTTTTTCAACTTTACTTATGCCTTGGGCACAAATCGCCTTTCGATTATTTTAGCCGTACGTGTCTGGGAATTTTTCAGTCGTAGATATGAACTCCTGCTATGTAATTGGTAGTGGGTGTGTTGAGTGTTCAATACGGGTGAAGTACGTCTGATGTACTTGCTGCAGCAGAATATATACC
>NC_090734.1:109604951-109612451 GCF_036898095.1 Palaemon carinicauda | reverse complement strand
TTATCCAGCTCCAAGTGAATAAAAGAACTCTCTTTGGGGTCACCACCAACATTTCTCATAAACGTCCTCTTCATGTTAAGAAGCTTTCTCTCTCTCTCTCTCTCTCTCTCTCTCTCTCTCTCTCTCTCTGTTTCTACATTTTTTTTTTCTTCTTCTTCTTCTTCTTCTTTGTGTTGACTCTGGTTTCTAAAGTCTGTAGTCCCGGGGACATTCCAGATAGATGACGAGACTTCAATATCGTGTTTTTCTCCCATTCCGGGAATAATTATTCTCAACTTTATGTTCTTGTGTGTGCTAAACTCGAAAACCACTCAAGGGTAGATATGGGAATATATGACGAAAATATTTGTTTTAAATATGAATCGCATCCTCGACCTTTTTATTATATACAGTGGGTCTGGTTGGAATAAAGTATTAACAGAGAAATCGTGTCTTGCCAGGAAATCTATTTCCTTATGCATCACTAGTTGTTATTTACTAATAGAAAGTTACCCAAGAGAATTAAGGGGGAAATAAAGATGTAGAGTCAATTTGAAAATGTAATATCGTAAAATCATAAAACGAAAACTACTGTAGAGTACTTTAATATGAGGGGCGTTTACTGCCCACTCAATATCACGAATTTAGAGTGAAGTATCGACATACAAGAAAAACTTATATTTATGTTACGAACACCTTCCAATGATTATCTTATTGATAATGTAAGAAGAATGATACGAACAACTAACTTAATCGCATACGCCCAGAAGACGTTTATTATTATTATTATTATTATTATTATTATTATTATTATTATTATTATTATTATTATTATTATTATTATTATTAGCTGAGCTACAACCCTAATTGAAAAAGAATGCCAAAAGACCAAATGCTCCAACGAATGGAAATAGCCCAGAGAGGAAAATTTGGAAATAGATGGACTACAACAAAAGTAATGAACAATAAAAATAAAATATTTTAAGAACAGTAAGAACAACAAACATATCTGCATATATAAACTATACAGAGTTGTCCTGGAAGATCTAAATGCAAAGGATGGTTTCAACTTTGAAATATCCTATGCAATTGCATACCAAACTCATTTAACGACAGTGCCGAAGATTAATATTTATATAAGAAAAAAAAATAATTGAGCTTAAGTTCTTTTCCAACAGGTTAAGATGAGATTCATCAGCTGAAGACCAGACAGGAGAACAACACTCGAAACAAGGTCAAATGAATTAATTAAAACACTTCTTCACAAGAGAGTGACCATGGAAAATCTTGAAGTACTTTGTCAATAAGCGCTGAGATCAATGTCAATCATTCAAACTCTCTGACCTCAATCAAGAGATATCTGCACAATATTTGAGATTGTAAATATGGCATCGCATGCTCCAATGCCTTTACGAAATCAAAATTGTAAACTAGGGAACAGAGTATTACCTTAAGCATACGTATTTGTAAGTTTTGCCAAAAGACAAGAAAGATAAAAATACCTTAAATTGACCTTGTAAATTCATGTTATTGTTTCTTAGCCGAGGAAAGGGGGTAGGTACTTTAATATTTTCTAATACCCAGAAATATAGCAACCAATAAATCACATGCACACTACACAGTACATTTTCATTCACGTTCGTACACTGTAATGGCATTGCTTTTTTGTTACATTTCTCGCCCATCTCTCCGCTGATAATAGACCAACAAGGGGAAGCTTGCTTGCTCTTATTTTGGTTTGCTGGAGTTTTTGTGACATTTTTGCACGCAAGTGCTTGTATATAAGATCGTTGTCATATTGATAAAGTTACGATGCCATAACACACACACACACACGAACACACACACACGCGCACACACACACACACACACACACATATATATATATATATATATATGTGTGTGTGTGTGTGTGTGTGTGCGTGCATATATATATATATATATGTGTGTGTGTGTGTGTGTGTGTGTGCACGCGTGCGTCTGTGCATATGAGTGTGATTTGAATATATGAACGTATGTAGGTTGGCAATTATTTTATATTCAAGAATTGCTGTCTATTTGAGCCATCATTATGAAACTTAAAATTCCGGGAACAATTTTAGAGATTACAAAGGATGTAGAACGCATTTAATTTCCTCGGCATTCATTGTTTATTCATGAAGAACTTAGAAATAAATGAGGGATTACTATCAGTGGAGAAATATAATAACCGACAGAGAAACAAGAAAACTCTGATGAAGACTATTTTCGAAAATTATAATAGCACTCTTTTAAAAAGCCTTATTTCAAATAACTGCTGAATGGCCTCCTAAATGAGTGCTGAGACATTTGCCAAAAAAATAAATAAACCACGAAAACAAATTATCATAAGCTGGCGCATGCGCGTCATGACTCGACGTTGGAGATTTGGTGTGGGTAGACAGGGTCTACACAGTAGACCGTGGGGGTAGAAGCTTAATTAGACAGCGTGCGAAAGTAAAAGTGATGAAAGGGACTATAGATTGGTGACTGCAAAAGGGGTCTGCGTAACCCCACCCCACCTCCGCTCTGTATAATAACCCCTTTCCGTCCCATCAGCAAAGGACCTATAGATTCCGTAATGTCATACAATGGATCACGGATGACTTTTGATTAATTTTGAATCGACAATCGGTTTAGCCCTCCATGGAAATGATGGCTTTGAGTTGACAATAGGAAGAATTACGCACCAAAGAGGCTGGATTCCTCGGGGAAGGTGATGCGCTTTTGTTTTGCCCTTTTGGGGTTATTAAAGAAACCGAAGTTGTTTGCCATTCATGAATTCTGATGAGTTAAGATTTACCAAATTCGTCGATCTATTGTAAGGAAAATGGGTCAATTAGAATAATTCGAAATTAAAACAACAAATCTCTCTCTCTCTCTCTCTCTCTCTCTCTCTCTCTCTCTCTCTCTGGTTTCAGGATTACTTGAAGGATAGAAGTCAGGTAGTTAGATTAGGAGACGTAAACTCTTGCATTGAAAAGGTTGATTTTGGTAGTCCCACAGGGATCTGTCCTAGGTCCAATTCTGTTTTTAGCCTACGTTAATGACATGATTAAATATATAGAAAACTGCTTGCTAATTCAATACGCTGATGACACTCAAGTTCTTTTGGCTGATCAAATAGAAAATTTAGATAGCTTGATAAAAATGGCTGAACTAATATTGCTCAAAATTAAGAAATATTTTCTAAGAAAAGGGCTATTATTAAATGCCACTAAAACACAGTGCATGTTTGTGGGTAGCTCACAGTATATTAGCAAAATTCCAAATGACATTATGATAAAATGCGATGGTGATGAAGTAAAGATAAGTCAACATGTGAAAAATCTAGGTCTACACATGGACAGGTACATGACATTTAGTACTCACATTGACGAGCTGAGTAGAAAAGTTAGTGGCATTCTGGTGTATTTAAGTAGAGTAAAAGATTACTTTGATGATACTACTCGAGCTTTGATTGTGGAAAGTCTGGTCTTGAGTGTAATAAACTACTGTATTAAGATATGGGGGGTCAACTAATGATATGCACATGGAAAAAGCTAAAAAAAATCCAAAACTTTGCAGGTAGAGTAGCTGTTATTGGTGTGAAAAAACACGATCACATCACCCCAACCCTCCAGCAATTGAAGTGGATAAAATTAAAAGAAAAGTGTATGTACGATGTTTGTGTTTTTGTTTTTAAAAGTTTGAGAAAAGAATATCCTAACTGGCTATACACATTTCCTACAGTTGGTAATTGTAGGAATGCATTAACCAGACAGAATGAAAATCTATATGTAGACAGCTATCGAACGGATTTGGGGTTCACGCTTAATGGCAATAAGGGGCCCAGCTTGCTGGAACAAACTACCTTTGGAAATAAGAAAATGTACAAATGTTAGTTCTGATTTATTCAAAAAGAAACTTAAGCAATATTTTTTAAATTTTACTTGAATGTATATATATCCTAGATTTTTACAATCCAATTATTGTGAATTTTATGTAAATAATTTATATTTTTATGTAACAGAATAACCATTTTATAATGGAATAAAGGTTTTTGACTTTTGACTTTTGACTCTCTCTCTCTCTCTCTCTCTCTCTCTCTCTCTCTCTCTCTCTCTTTACTTTCAGGTTGTTAGATTAGGAGACGTAAATTGTTGTATTGGAAAGGTTGAAATTGGGGTCATACAGGGATCTGTTCTAGACTCAATTCTGTTTTTAGTCTATGTTAATGATATGGTTAAATACATAGAAAACTGCCTGCTAATTCAATACGCTGATGACGCCCGAGTTCTTTTGGCAGATCAAATAGAAAATCTAGAATCATTGATTAAAAAGGCTGAACTAATATTACTCGAAATTAAGAAAATACTTTCTAAGAAAAGGACTATTGTTAAATGCCACCAAAAACACAGTGCATGTTTGTGGGTAGCTCATAGAATGTTAGTAAAATTCCTGATCACTTTATAATAAAATGTTATGATGAAGAAGTAAAGATAAGTCAGCATATGAAAAATCTAGGTCTACACAAAGATATGGTTCGGTAACTGATGATATCCACATGGAAAAAGCTCAAAAACTTCAAAACTTTGCAGGTAGAGTAATCGGGGTGGAAAAAAAAAAACGACCAAAATCACTCCAATCCTCCAGCAATTAAAGTGGATATGATTAAAAGAAAATTGTATATATTATGTTAGTGTAACTTTTTTTAAATGTTTGAGAAAATAATATCCCAACTGGTTATTCACATTTCCTAGAGTTGGTAATAGTATTAATGCATTAACAAGGCAGAATGAAAATCTATATGTAGACAGCAATCGAACTGATTTAGGTTCACGTTCAAATGGCAATAAAGGGACCAGCATTGTGGAATAAACTACCTCTTGAAATAAGAAAATGTCTCAATTTTAGTACTTTATTATTTAAAAGGAAACGTAAGCAATGTTTATTTTTTTAAGTTTTAATTTAATTTATATATATCCTAGATTTTTTACAATCCATTTACTGTTCACTTTATGTGAATAATCTATATTGTTACGTAGGAAAATAAAAATTTTATAATGAAATAAAGATGTTTGACTTTGACTTTGACTTTGCCTTTGTGAAATTTGTATTCTAAGCTTTCAAATAGAGTCAGTTCTGAGCAGAATTAAAACCATCTCGTTTAAAAAAAGAAAAAAAAATACTCGAACAAGTTCAAAGTAGAAATGCTATGTGCTGTAATTAAGAGCATATTCAAATTAGTTAACAGTTAGAATTTAATAGAACACATGGAAAAAATGGCAACACTTTCCTTTTAAATCCTTTATTTGATAGAATTAAACTTTTGTAACTCAGTCATCTTCTGTAATAACCATACAGTCATAGTTTTCAACTCTTGGGTAGCGTCATAGCCTGAGTAATTTGGTATTCGAAGGATTGAGTAGATACCTTCCGCTATTCTTCCTATTATATTGCAAAAACTCTTTACTAATAGTATGCAATAAACTCATCAAGTTCCTTACTTCTTGTGCTTTTTTTTTCAAGTGGAAGTTCTGTATGTCCAGTGCGAATGATTGTTATTTTTTAATTAATTATAAATGTGTTTATTCTATGCATACCCCTAAGACTTACAACTACAGAATACTGATAGTTATCAAAATCCTATTAATAGTTAGAAAGTTACCCTAAAGATTTACATATGTAATAGCGTACAAATAAATGAGATTACTTGCTGAATGTCTTTTATGCTCCACTCTCACTGACGAGACAAACAAACAAACTATTGGACCAGACAAACAGAACGATTATAGTTATTTACTGTCATTAAATGCTTATATTGGAAGTATTTAAATCTTAAAAATCAGGTAAATAGGTTTTTTGCAAAGTTAATGTTGAAAGCCTTTCCTGTTTTGGACTATGCTCGGTTTTGTGAGAAAAAGATCTCAAAATTTTGTCAGATATTTGAAAAAAGTATCTATCAGCCAAAGAGAGACATTGTTTTTAATTGAGATTCTTTTTTTTTTTAAAGAACGAGTTATGTGTTTTGGAGTGAAGTTAAAAGAGAATTTGCAACGTGAAGGCATTCTTTGTCTCAAAAAAAAAAAAAAATAATTCATGAATACAAATCAGGATACGAGCCTTTATGTGCTTGATTTTATTACTTTTTGCTTTGCAATATCTTCCTGAAACTATAAAAATATACATTTCTTTTAAAATTAGCATTTATATTTTACCAGTAAAAGCTTAGTTTCATAATAATTATACTTCTAGATAGTGAATCTCTCTCTCTCTCTCTCTCTCCTCTCTCTCTCTCTCTCTCTCTCTCTCTCCCTAAACTTACAAACACAATATTACCACCCCCTCCTGTGATATATCTAATATTCTATTCTTCACCGAACTTGTTTTGAGTGCGTATATTTTCATATCAAATACTGTGTATTGATGGTATGTCTTGATATATATATATATATATTATATATATGTATATATATACATTATATATAAATACTTATATATACATATATATAATATATATATATATTGTGTGTGTGTGTGTGTGTGTGTGTGTGTGGAAAGACAACATGCATATTAAAGATATTACTTTTTAGTTTATTAGGTTTCTTGTTATATCCTGACAAGAATAAGTAAATATTTAAGTGTGTAGATCATCAGATTACCTGACCGGCCGCTCACATAGATAACTAGAGACACACTCACCTTAGTGCAGACCTCTGCCACGGCAGCTTATTTCTCGACCATTTGCTAACCATGACATTGCCTTTTTTTACCTTAAACATGTATCAATTATCGTTGATTTTCATGTACTCAAGTATGAATCAAGTTTTGAACACTCTCTGACAATGATGTCCAATGTTATGGCTGATTACCTGACTTACACATTTTGTTTGACGTGACCTTGACCTTTGACCCTGACCCTCCAAAATTTAATCCATTCCAGCTTTTTTACATAACAGATAATCTCTGTAAGTTTGATTACTCTACGATTAAAATTGTGGCCAGGAAAGTGTTCACTAACAAACCAAACACACACACAACAAAACATAGAAACACAAACATAATTTCAACTTTGTAGGCAGAGGTAATGTTAATCCTTCCTACCTGTGTCCGTTGTCTCCCACACAAAGTCTATTTAGAAATAAGTTGACCAACGAACTCAGAAAAAGTTAGTCACTTTCTGCTGTTTGCTCCCCCATGGTTGGCTTCGCTTGCAAATGAACATTATCCCATTGCTCCTCTGTTCTGTCAAGTGGTATACGTTGCGCGACTCACATTGGTCGAGTGGGAGAGTATTTAGGCGAACAGAAATTCGGTGACCCAGGTACCTGAACACTTCCCATCAAATGTTTAGTAAGAAAGCTTTTTACCGAGTTAAGAAAATCAAAATCATAATTTTCATCCTTGTAAAGATTTAACAAGATATAAATAAGGAAGCCGTAGTTCTCAGTGAAAGTGGAGCAGATGGAAAGTCAAAGGCCGAGAGCATTGTAGACTTCCACCATTGACTGATAGACTAAG
>NC_090734.1:109574951-109602451 GCF_036898095.1 Palaemon carinicauda | reverse complement strand
AGAGAAATTACATATCGAGTTCATTTTTATTTATTTATCTATTACATATTATAAAATATTTAGTATAATTTGAAAGCGATATTTCATCAAATATCAGTGAGTGGATATCTTTCGATTTTCATTGTAAATGCTGTTGAGTTTGTTATTAAGAATGAATTCTGTATAAATTACCTTAAATATCAATATATTATTCTTCCTATTTTACACCTCACCTGAGATCAGAATCTTTTATGGCGTCTGTTTGATTTGTATCGTTTATTTGCCTACGACGCCATTGCAACTCAAAGACACCGACTAGGAGAGTTTACAAGTTAGCTATTATTATTATTATTATTATCATTATTATTATTATTATTATTATTATTATTATTATTATTATTATATTATTATTATTTACTAAGCTACAGAACTAGTGTGAAAAATCAGATGCCATACTCCCAACAGGGAAAATAGACCAGTGAGGAAAGGAATCAAGGAAATAAATATACTACAAGAGAAGTAATGAAAAAATTAAAATAAAATTATTTAAGAAAATTGACAACATGAAATAGACCTTTCATATAAAATCTATAAAGGAAAAAAAAAAATAAAAAAACAAGAGGAAGAGACATAAGAGAATAGTGTCCCCGTGTATACATTCAAACAAGATAACTTTAGCCCCAGAAAGTGGAAGAACACGATACAGAGGCTATGGCACTACACAAGAACTAGAAAAACAATTGTTTGATTTTGGAATACCCTTCTCCTAGAAGAGCTGCTTGCCATAGCTGAAGAATCTCTTCTACTCGAAATTATCCACTGAACAATTAAGGTAGAGTAGTTAACCCCCTTGAAGGAAGCAGAATTGATTAGTAATCTCGTTGTTGTCAGCTATATGAGGACAGAGGAGAATATCTGAAGAATAAGTTAGAATATTCTTTGTATATGTAGGTAAAGGAAAAATAAGCCGCAACCCGAGAGAGGAATCCGATATAGTACTGTCAAGTGGTAGTGTCTTAATGTAAGTATAAGAAATAATTAAGATTTTATACAACAATGTATTATTGTATCACGATTAAATTGGCTACGAGTATGGAATGTCATATATAAATAATAATTATGAATATATTCTCAGGTATGTACCATTGCTGGAACCCAACCCTTTCTGAACACATTGATTACAAATATAATGGTAATGATTAAGTTCTATTTGTAGGTCAATTTATCTGGAAGGAAACTGTTTTTATTTACTCCTAAAAACGAGTTTTCACCAGTTGGTTAGTTCAAGTTATCATTATCAACATTACTGCTAATTGGTAAATTTAATTGACGTTATTTAAAAAAAAAAAATATCTTTGGGTAAACTAGTGTTAATCTAAATGATTTTTCATCGTGAGAAGTTTTACTTGTTGATTAGCTAATTCCTTTAGCAATTTCTTATTTCAAATTATATTTATCAAGATACTTGTTAATCAATTTAACAAATTTTAGCAAAACTATTTTCACCAGTTACTTAACGTTATTCATTTTTGTTACGAATATTTTTATTTCATGTTCAATTAAACTTGAATATCTGAAGGAGAATAATATTTTTCTGTTTAAAATCTTCTCTTTTCAATCGGAGACTTTTTTTTTAATTTAACGGAATTTTATCAAGTTAGAAATCTCACCTTCTGATTAATCCCTGTAAGATTTACCTATGAGTTAATCAACCTGTTTTTCACTCTAACCATTTCTAAATTTTGTTCATGTCAAATGATCTTTACCAAGTGAATTTGACGACTATTTTAATTCTGTACTGTTTTCCCTATTTTTTAACCTGTTTAAGTATTTAGAAAACTATAAATTTTTACTTTATGGAAGGGAAACATTATATTTACAGTGTCAACAGCCTACCTCTCTTCAACAGATAAAGCCAGAGGTGTCAATGGTTCCTTCAAATACTATTCTGTTTACACCATTTTGCTTTAGGTCTTGTATTTTGTTAAGTAGGAAAAACATGGAATTGAAAACGGAATTATAAGAGAAAATATCCGTGATTAAATAGTTTCAGTTCAGAAATCTCTTGCAAAAAAGAGTTCTAGTGAGAGAAGATTTACCATTGCTCTCTCTCTCTCTCTCTCTCTCTTCTCTCCTCTCTCTCTCTCTCTCTCTCTCTCTCTCCAAATGTGCTGATTTATCACAGATGTTAACCAAAGCTTTAAATTGCTTCCACTCCCCTGATTGATGTCACCGAACCTAGTATCAAAAGCCTGTTGTTATGAAGATAGGAATTAATTATAAATTCAGATCCCAACTGTATAAACATCTCTTAAAGTCTATTTCCCGTGAAGATATACACTCGAAAAGTTTTAGTCCTGTTTGCGAATATTTTAAAAGACGGGAATTCATGAAATATTCTTACAAACGATAATTATGTGTTAAAAGTATACATGTATGAATGTATAGTCTTATTCATACAGAAAAATTCAATTAGACTTATGTTCACGGAATATATTAAAATAAGTACATGTATATACATAGCCCCATATATATACATCTTACAAAGGGTATGCACTTGAAATATACCCAAGCCAGTTCATAAAACACATATATTGACATACTTTTTCCATGCTATCAAAATCATTGTTATGCTCTTGGGGAATTGCCACGTCCTCTACACAACCTCAGATCAACTAATCAATCCTAAAAACACCGCTTTTGAGACTCAACTAGTCCCGCATCTATCCATTCAACTCTCAGAGATTTTATAATCTCTATTTAAATGATATTAATTAATACCGAGGAAGCCTTTCGGTTATTATATTAATAAGAATTACTCTTGTATTAATCCACTCAGGTCCCACTAATCGATCATGATTAATTACTCATTATACTGATAAAACTATGAGGGGTGGGATTGGAGTTCGCCTAAAAGGTCTGCTTGTGTTTATATTTATAATGTTTGTCCTCTTGATTGTATAAAGGTTTGTGTATATGAATATAAATCAATTTTTTTATGATAATAAAACTGTTTGTGTTTATTGATATAAACAAGTTTATAAATACCAGCATGTTTATGTTTATGAATATAAACACGATTTTGTTAAAACTGTGCTTCGTGAAAGAAATGATTTTAATTGGTTGCTTCACATTTTTCATTCATTAAATCTCAGTAAGCAAGTATATGCTAAACAGTGCTTATTCTTAGGAAGTATTCTTAGTAAATATTTGGATTAGAGATTGAGGAACTTTACCACCTTGACTTTAAGGAATACAAAACTATATTCTATCGTTTCTAGTGATTGAGCTTTTTGAAATATTCGTTTTTTATGAATACAATTGACTTCACAGTATCTAGGCACAATATTAAACAAAAATGAAAATGAAATCGTTTACTTTACGACAATCTCCTTTTCATAAGCTTAATTTAAGGGGTAAAAAAAAATATTGAATATGTTTTCCTCATTTTTTAAGAATACAGAATTTGGGTCAACTTTAATTTTTTTCATGTTGTACAATTCTCTAAGATTTATTTTTTTAAATATTTTCCTATTTATTTATTATTTCATTTATTTTTCGTTTTCTTTTGATATTTCTTTTGTCTTTTTTACTTAATTTTTATTAAAGTTTCCCTTAATTTCTATTACTCGTGATCATTGTCTCGTATTCCCGATCCTTTTCTCTTAATTTTTCCCTCTTCACCATCATTTTATCTTACTTTCTCTTCTTTACCATAATTTTCTCTTATTTTTCTCCTCTTCACTATTATTTTCTCTTATGTTCTACTCTTCACCCATCATTTTATCTTATTTGCTCTTCTTCACTATCATTCTCTCTATTTTCTCTCTTCTTCACCATAATTTTCTCCTCATTTCCATCATTTATCATATTTTCTTCTCTTCATAACTATTTTTATCTTATTTTCTCCTCTTCACTATCAATCTTATTTTCTTCCCCTTTACCATAATTTTATCTTTATTTTCTCTTCCTCACTATCATTTTCTCTTATTTACTCTTCTTCACCACATTTTTCTCTCCTTTTTCTCCTCTTCACCATCATTTTTATCTTATTTTCTCTTCTTCACTATCATTTTGCTCTTATTTTCTCTGTGTGTGCGTGTGAATGTGTATGTTAGTATATATCTTATGCATTATTCATACGCGTTCGTATAAAGATATAATCCTATCTATGTATACATAGACCAAAATTTTTTGTTTAACACAATACATCCAACATTATTCCATTTGATCTGATGAAAAAACCTAAAGATTTATCAAAAGAAAACTTCAGAAAGAAAAACTAAGCTGACTAGATATCACAAAAACTTTTATCAAATGTAATGATCCCAGACTATTATTCCAAAGCAACAGATCTCTCCTTATTCAAAACTAACTTCATCTCCCCAAAATCAGAATTCCAATCAAAACTCAAAATCAAATTCACAAACAATACGACCGGAGATGAAGGCAGTATTTGGAGCACAATGAAGTCTCATTTGTATTCTCATTTTTTCGAATCATGAGAATTCAAAGACTGAATACCTGACAGAATTCGATTATTCTTTCGCCTTTTACCGACTGAGCGAAGAAATTTTGTTAGTTTTGTATTGCTTTGATTGCAACAAATACCTTGCATTACTGAAAGTTTTTATTTATTTATCATCATCCTTATTACTATTATTATTATTAATATTTATTATTATTATTATTATTATTAATATTATTATTATTATTATTATTATTATTATATTATTATTATTATTATTACACAAGCTACTACCCTATTGGAAAAACTAAGATGCCATAAGCCCAAGGGCTCTCAACAAGGAAAAAGAGCATACTTAGGAAAGGAAATAAGGGACGTAAATGAACTGCATGAGAAGTAATGAATAATTAATGCAAATTATTCATCAACGTTAAAATAGATTTGTAAAAAATAAACTATGAAGAGAGACTTGTTCAACATAAAACATTCGCTGCAAGTTTGAACTTCTGAAGTTCACTGATCCAACTACCCGATTAGGAAGATCATTCCACAATCTGACTCATGGCTTGAATAAAACTCTTTTGAATACTGTGTAGTAATCGAACTTTTGATGGAGAAAGCATGATTACTAGAATCAACTATATACCTGGTATTACGTGCAGGATGTACAGTACTGTCTGGGACATCTGAATACAAAAGATGGTCAGAGTTATGAAAAATCTTTTGGAACTTTCATAAAGATCTAACTGGATGGAAGGTGGACAAGAATTAGTATCTAGACCAGGAATAAAAAATTTATTAACTAGTAAACTGAATACCAGAGATGACAGAAATACTTGCAACCAGGTAGAATGAAAGAATTAAATCACTTCCAACAGAAAAACGATGATCACCAGATATCATGAAAGACTTTTCTCGGATAAGCTATTTTTTTGTGCAATTGAAAAAGAAACGGGCCGAATGTGTTTCTCAATATGGAATAATCTTTCAAGAGACTCGTATATCATTAGAGAAACATTATCATTACTGATATCTTGACGTTGAGGACCCACTGTAGTTGACCTAGTTACAATATATATGTACAGTATATATATATACTATATATATATACATAATATATATATATATATACATACATACGTATATATATTATATATATATATATGTCTGTGTGTATTTAATTTACATCCCACACTGTGGTACCATCGGTTTACGAGCTTAATTTGTTCGCAAAAATTATGCAATCTCACTTAATGTATTCCACAATATCCATACGTTCTGTATTTATATGAACTCATTTTGAAAAGTCTGTATTGCACTAAATACTCCACAAACATCTGAAATGAATACAAATTGATAATTCAAATATTGACAAATATAACTTCCCCTTAACCATTGAGGAACGCCTTTGTTGCCTTGAACGATTGGCGAGAGAGGAGGAGGAGGAGGAGGAAGAGGAGAAGGAGGAAGAGGAGGAGGAGGAGGAAGAAGAAGAAGAAGAGAGGAGGAGGAGGAGGAGAGGAGGAGGATGGAGGAGGAGGAGGAGGAGGAGGAGAGGAGAGGACGAGGAGGCTGAAGGGGTTATTGGTTTGAGGGAGGATATCCTCCCCCTTATGAAAATTTACTGTTAAAATGTCAGGACTTGTCTCTCTTTGAACAGCATTCACTATGACTAACACATTCATCTTCATTGACGTTTTCTAGAAACTTGGTCGTCCCTTTCCTTACATTCTTAAGTTCAACTTTTACAAATTAACCTATATTGGAGACAACAACTCCTTTTCATTAAAATGTCATTGTTAACATTCTGCTATTAAACACAATGTAGATTATATAAAATCTATATAACAAGATTACCAAACAATAGCAAAACAGTAACAGCAATTGAAAATGATAGCTACCAAACATTAAATATAACTATATTTTAAGATTTATCTTGATTATATAGAGTGATATACAAAGTCACTCAAAATGCTATATAGTAAGCCATGCTCAATAGTATTGTACATAAGAGTTTACATAAAGAGTTGACTCCATGGCTTTTATGCCTAGGAGGGGACAGATGATGTTGATTAGTTCTTTATATGAAAGTGGATATGCAGAAGCACTGGTTCTGATGTTGAACAGACAAATTTTAAAAAAATTCTTTATCTTCTTCAAGATATTATATCGTTCAAGTTCAACAACAAATTCTATGCTTTAGAAGATGTAGCTAAAATATATCTACTCACGAGTAGTGTACAGTTGCCGGATCGGGGTTTCCTTATATATTGGCATGGACTCTTGAATTATCCAGCGTGACCACACTACTCTTCTTGGGCCACGCAGCTGAATTGACGATGAGGCGGAAATTATGAGAATTATCCAGCACTCCAGTTTCAGAATAAAAGGATATTTTTGAGTTATATTTATTTAATTTTTTATATCAGCATATAATTATGAAATGAAATAAGCCTTCTTCAGGGGTTTTATAGCACATATACATAAAATTTAACGGACATATAACCGTACATGAAAATGGGGACATCTCATTGTTGATAAACAGATTTCGCCGCTCACCTTGCCACCTTGCCGAGGCCTTATCTGGGTGATGTGTTTCCACAAAATATAAGTTTCTAACATTTCTAATATCTCCTTAATCGTACTTGAACCAAGAGGTTTTTCATTCCGCCCCTCCTCCTTCTCCTCAAATGAAATATCTTCAACAACTTTTTGTTGTTATTTCTCCAATTGAATCAGTTCTTAAATAAAATTGTTGATGTTGTTTTTGTCCATTTCCATCCCCATTATCTTTCCCATGAACACAGTTTTATCATTAACTTCCTTCCGCATTTAGGCCATAAAGTTTCCTCCAAACAGAATTGAGGGTTTTGTTGATGCCCCTTCTCAAGCTTTGTAAATCATTTTGAGGCAGTAAACATTACGGGAATGTTATTGCTAAAGGATTCTTGAAATTTGAGATCAGAAGATTAGATGGTGTTAAGAAAATATTACAAAGAAAGTACCTTGATACTCAGGAATTATTGGGATGCATGCAGGGATTCACGAGTAGCCGTAAAGCCTTGTTTGAAGTCGTATAAAGTAGAGTCGAGACAGCCAGTCCCTGTCCTAAGAGCATCAGGAACAGTCATGGAATTCTGCATAAATTATTTAAGTCAGTCGTGAGAGAGGTCCTCTAGAGGCTGAATGACGTCAAGTCTGAAGAATGGGTATATTACCGCGAAGACTTTTGTTGTTACACATACAAAATATATTTCCATCTAGCATTTCAGCATATGACTGCATCAACAGACTTTCTTTGAAAATATTCTGGAGTTTACTGAAATCCTAATTCATTAATCATCATCATCATTTCCTCTTACGCCTATTCATGCAAAGGGCCTCGGTTATATTTCGCCATTCTTCTCTGTCGTGAGGGTTTGATTCAATATTTCTCCATTCATTATATCGTACTTCACGCTTCATAGTTCTCAGCCATGTAGGCCCAGCTGAAAGTGTGGTGAGCTTATCTCTCATGATGAGTGCGAAGAGAATTTCAAAACCATCTCCCTCTACCCCTCACCATGATGTCATCAACATATGGCACTTGAGTAATGTCTCTTATAGTTTCATTTCTAATCCTGAACTGCTATTTAATTAAATATTTGCCAACGGTTATGAATAACTTATAAATGGGAGAATATTTATGACTCACCTGTGAATAGTTTTTATCAAATGTTATGCGTTTCTCAGCAGAAATTTCAGAGAAGTCATTAAATGAAAAATTACAAATTTTACTGTTTACAATAATAATAGAGATGGTATAAAATTCCTAATCAGTGACTTCAATGAAACAATCATGCCAAAAACTTTCTTATAACGATTCCGTTCAAGGTAGTTTTGTGTATTGGAAAAAAATCTTGAAAAATTTATAGAGATGCTACTTGAAAAGTAATTATCATCTAATCTATTCGTGTATCCAAATCAATTACTTTTCATTAAATAAAAAAAAAGTTATTCACCTAAGGAAATTTGAATTACCAATGTATTCATGATTTTTCAAAATGTAACAAATATTTGCAGAAATACAGAATCTGTAGAGTTGATTTTAGAAGGAGGAATTCCTGCAAGAGATCTATCACTGGAACTGACCTGCCATCGACTTCCCTCCGTTCCAGGTCAAAGGGAGAAGGATTTTCCTTTCACTGTGTGATATATTTTCCATTTTTTCTACTTTTATTCACATGATTGTTGGTTGGGGGTAAACCTGAGGGTCTCTCTCTCTCTCTCTCTCTCTCTCTCTCTCTCTCTCTCTCTCTCTCTCTCATAGATCAAATCCAATGAATGTGAACAAATTGAGACTTTTCTTTCATCATAGAGAAATATAATGAAACTTCTAAATAGTAACAGTATACTTTTATCTTGAAAATGGTGAAACGTGTTTCTCTTTGTTATGATTCATACAATGAAGATGGAAATTCAGAATTATTTCCTTTTTTAGAATACATCCAAATATCAAGGGAGAGAATCAAGATACTTGTTCAGGTCTCCCATACAAGGCTCTCATAAGCTTTCTGAGACAGTCTTCATATATTTAGACATTAAAAGTTTAAAAGGATTTCTCTCCTCAAGAATCAAGACGTCAACAACAAGTATGTGGACTTGGCTATCTCTTTCTTAATCTATACCGAATAGTGAGGTAAGGGTTTTTTATAATTAATAAGTGCCTCCTCAGATAACTTACCGAAGCAATACTATGTCTGAAGCAGCTAAGATCTAAGTCCTAGCAAGATAAGAAACAGAGAAGACAAGAAGTATGACAGCAAGATTCTAACCTTCCCTTCAGACATCAAAAGCCTATTTCCCAAAAGATCCTGTTATGGCCGAGAAGAAGAGACAAATCGAAGCAGCCAGCCCTCCCTGCTTGTGACGAGAAGTAGCCAACACTACCTACAGCCTGCCTTAGTTCAACACGATCAAGAAGACCTCTGATGTCCCCTCTTGATGCCACCCCTTTTGTGACGTCTTCGCATCCGGTCATCGTGCCAGTTTCATCTGAACTTCAGCCGCCCTTCTGCAATATTCTCAAACCTTACTTCAACAGCATCAACGAATTCTTGGAAGAAGACCTCTGATGTCTCTTCTTGATGCCACCCTTTTTGTGACGTCTTCGCATCCGGTCATTGTGGCAGTATCATCTGAACTTCAGCCGCCCTTCTGCAATATTCGCAAACCTTACTTCAACAGCATCAACGAATTCTTGGAAGAAGACCTCTGATGTCCCTTCTTGATGCCACCCCTTTTGTGACGTCTTCGCATCCGGTCATTGCGCCAGTTTCATCTGAAGTTCAGCCGCCCCTTCTGCAATGTTCTCAAGCCTTACTTCAACAGTATCATCGATTCTTGGAAGAAGACCTCTGATGTCCCTTCTTGATACTACCCTTTTTTGTAACGTTTTCGAATCCGGTCATCGTGCCAGTTTCATCTAAACTAAAGCCACCCTTCTGCGACGTTTCTCAGCCTGAAGTGTCCGTACCAGCATCGTCTCAGCAGCTGCAGAAACCTATTCCTTACTGACTGTCCCCCTTTTCTGTTGTTGTTTTGATTGGTTTGATTTGTCAATTAAAGTAACCTAAGAAGTATCATTAGTTTTTCTTTGTAAGATTGTGAATAAACGTGTTGTGTTTTTTTCGTGAGTTTGTTTTAATATCCATTTCCATGTTTAGGTCGGTTGTTGTTGGAATGTTTAATTTGATTATTAAAAGAACCTATAGCGATTTTGAGATCGTAATATATAAATGGATATTTATATATATATATATATATATGTATATATATATATATATATATGTATGTGTATATATATATATATATATATGTATATATATATACATATATATATATATATATATATGTATATATATATATATATATCTATATTATAAATTTATATATATATAAATATATATATATACATATATATAAATCTATATATATATATATATATATGTTTATATGTATCTATATATATATATATATATGTATATATATATATATTTATATGTGTATACATACATACATACATACATACATATATATATATATATATATATGTACAGAAAATATATAATTTATATACACATTTATATATATATATATATATATATGTATGTATATATATATATATATATATACATATATATATATATATATATATGTATATTTATATTTTTTTAAATATATATATATATATATATATATGTATGTATGTATGTATGTATATATATACACATATATATGTGTATATATATATATATATATATGTATATATATATATATATATATAAATTTGTAAATATATATATATATATATATATGTATATATATATATATATATATGTATGTATATAAACACATATATGTGCATATATATATATATATATATATATTCATATATATATATATATTTATATATATAAATATATTTATATATATATATATATAAATATATATATATATATAGTATATATATATATTTAAGTGTGTGGGTGTATGTGCAAATATATATTTATATTTATATATATATAAATACATATATATATATATATATATATATATGTACATATATATACGCATGTGTGTGCGTGTGTCTATAGGTTAGTTTTATGTATATATTTATACACAAATCAATCAATATGTCTGTTGTACAATATTTGCATATTCGTATGTGCAGTATGTGGGGACTGCATAAGACTTTGCAAACATTTTCTATTTTGATATTTCAAAGGGTTTGTTGAAAAAGCTCTTTAACTTGTTTCCATGTTTCCGTTTTGTATCGTCCAATAAGAAACAAAAGAATTCCTAATTGTATTTTACGTCTCACTTGATATGGCAAGCAAAGTGCTGCTGGCCGTCCTCTTTAACTTATTTTTTAAAATTACTGAGGAATTTAGCCCTTCTCGTTTAACAATTCTTCTTTTTTCGGGTCCATGGTAGCCTAAACAAGTGGCACCAGTTTACCTATTTCCCTCTTTTTCCTCAATAAAAAGGTCTCTCTCTCTCTCTCTCTCTCTCTCTCTCTCTCTCTCTCTCTCTCTCTCTCTCAATGACTGGCCACTCATTCCCTCCCATAAAGAATATACTGAAACCGAACATGAAGCAACAATGACGAAATTGCAACTGCAAAATGTTCACACACACAGCATATGGCAAGGAATAAATGTTACTGCCAGTGTCACTACCGTCCAGAATATCAGGAAAAGCGAGACGCGCAGATCTTCTCTGCTCTCTCTCTCTTGTCTGTTGTGTCAGTTTCCATCAGGGGAATGTGAAGGACAAAATCTTTGCATGATATTTATTTTCGTATTTGTGTTTCTCAGGTCGCGTTCTGTCACATATTCTTGACATTTTATTTACATTAATAGAGCAGCACCCCGCGTCGAACTCTGAACTTCTCGTCGATTTCTTGACATTTGTAGATATATTTTCCATTAAAATATTTGATGGATCATGGGTTCACTGCTCAGTGTATATTCGTGGAAAATCTAGTGGAATGTGACCAGTGGTATCCATTGATTTTTTTTTATTAATTTATTACTAATTTATCATCTCAGCTTTCTTTTTTTTTTATTTATATGTTAATTGACATTTTTTTTCCGAGTAATACACTTGTGGAGGAAAGTGGGATAATTCAAACTACATAGTAAAATAAAAAGAATTAATGTTACTCGGATAAGATGGAGGATTACATTTCCATTAGGCAAACTGGTAGAAGGGATGAGACCAATCAACAAGTGTCTCTTTCACATACCCTACAATGCCGATTAGTTCAATCAAATCAAATCTAATTTGTCCTAATAGGAGCCCATACATCTAGATGTTTCTTTCAAGAAATACCATTGAAGTAATCGTTCCTGAAAGAACTAAACAAAAACCACAACCCATCATCCAAATAAATACTGCAATATGAATGTGGCATATATTGCATATTGTTCAAACAACAAGAATTCCCACCCATTACAGTCCCTCAGAAGGAAAATCAAAGCAATGCATAACAATGGGAATTAAAGGGATAATTCACTTTAGGTTATGTTACAAAAGAAGGGTTGATACTAGGCTAATCAGTCTATTTGCCTGATACTAAATATATACTTTATTCTTATATCAGCCTTGCATAAGAACTGCAATGTGTCAGCAAAATGAAAATGATTGTAACCTACTGTGGCCACCTTTAGGGCCGGTGTAGCTGGAAATTTCCTCCCCCCCCCCCTGACTGAAACTCCCCCAGGAAAAGCAGTCCGGGCTGTTATTCCCCCGGAGGGAACTTCAGCCCTAGGATATTTTTCCAACTTAGGCCATTTCTCCTCCACCCTCCCTTACAGAGAAACTATTTTGATGAATTAAATAATCAACGGTAAGTTTGACAATATATATATATATATATATTATATATATATATATTGGAAACCTTTCTCTTCTTTCGTACTGTCCAGCAAGAAATAAAATGTACACTTGATGCTAAGAAGCACTATGGATGAGAAAGGAGATGATACCAATTCAGTTGTGGGGGAACCGAGTGGGAAACCGGGGTTTTCATGGTGGGGAAATGTCAGAAACGAGTGATTTACAGCAATAATAATGGTCAGAAATGTTAGATAAGAACAAGATAACCCGTTGGTAAAACAAGGATCATGTAAATGGCTGATCATAGGCCAAACCTGATTATTTAACACATTTGAGATTTGTGAAAGGGTACAGAAACCTAACAAACCCACCTAACCTAACCTAGTAGTTCCCAGGTCACAACCCCTAGCCGGGGGCAACACCCCGGACCCCCCTTCCCAGGTCACAAACCTTCCCAGGTCACAACCCTTTGGACTATCCCAATGTCAGCCTTCATCATAAATTCTTTAAACAAACGCATTTTTTTTGTTGCATTTGGAGATTTAAAGTTACGTCTGCACAAATTTCTTGAATTGAATATATATATATATATATATATATATATATATACAGTACTTAAGAATTTGATTGTTCCCTCACATCCTTCGAAATCAGCAAGCTTGTTTTCCAAGAAATATTGCATGGGGTTTGATACGGATTCACCAAGAAACTGAGCAGCACGCTTAAGATTCATTGTTCTTTTTTTATCCAAGCAATATGTTGTGACCTCAATTTATTGCCTAAATGTAAACCTTTCATTGTCTTGCAATTTGTGCAGCTTTCTATGAAATCCCATGAATTCGATTCCATGGCAAATGAAAAAAAAAAAGAAAAGAATAATGGTTACTTCCACCAAGCAAAGGGGGAATCTTGGCCCAGATTGGGGAATATTATCCTGGACAAAGTTCCCCTGGGGGTATATATATCCTAGGCCATATTTCCCCCGGGGGGAATTTCGGACGGTGGGGAAAACCAGACCGTTACACCGGTAATAGTCTCACGGGTATTAGCGTACCGAACACGCACCTAGGCCTAACATATTAGACCACTAGCATAAGCTATGCATTAATATTAGGCACAGGATGTTGGTTAGTTTCAGCCTAACCAAGATGAAACGATCGAATATGAACTTGGTTGCTCGACAACAGTACCGTGCTGTATAGCCTAAATCAGGGTTAGGTACTATTCAGCGCCGCCAGCTCAGCGCCGCCAGTTCAGCGCCTGGTCATTTCAGCGCCGAAAAAATTAGCGACAGCCATCTCAGCGCCAGAAGAAATTTTAACTCTCTCTCTCCTCTCTCTCTCTCTCTCTCTCTCCTCTCTCTCTCTCTTCACACAGTAGTTTGTATAATTTCAGTACCTTACCGCTATTTATTGATCTCTGAGATTCCGTTGTTTAATTAAAATCTCTCTCCCTCTCTCTCTCTCTCTCTCTTTTCACACAGTAGTTTGTATAATTTCAGCGCCAAACAGCTACTTATTGATTTTGGTGATTCCGTTGTTTAATTGAAATCTTTAAAGTTAGTATTTGTAAACATTTGTTAAAAAACAAAAAAAAGAAAAAAAGAAAATAATAATCATCCGCTAAATACAGTCTTTGGGAAACCATGGAGGATACAGTTCAGAGTCAGAGAGGACTAGCGAAATTCTCTTAACGACCTTGACCGTCATGTGGAAGCTCTAGCATCGCACCTACGTGAGGAGCTAGTTCCTCTTTTGAATTGGTTTGAAGATAACTACATCGGTCGTCCAAACCGGAGAGGAATTGGAAGAAGAGCGCCGTTATTTCCGACAGATATTTGGAACATGTTTGAACGAACGCTTCAAGGAGAAGATAGGACCAATAACCACGCAGAAGCAGCCTAACAGACGCCTGGATACAGGATTAGGAATGTTACCCCCAACAATTTGGAATTTTTAGATGCGCTGAAACGGGTCCCAAAAAGGACAGAAACTTAAAGCAGGTCATGAGCCTCAACAAAAGCTATTGAAATACCGAAAGGCAGACGAATGAATATTAAAAATCTTTATCGGATATGGAAACAGAAATAAGGTTTGAATATTTACAAGCTACTGCGGATAACTTATCAACTAGGACTATTTTAAACTATTCAGTAAGATAAATACTTTTTATCAATAAATAATAGTTCAAAACCTTTTCTATTGTTTATAAACACAGTAGTATAAATACTTTTTATCAATAAATAATAGTTCAAAACCTTTTCTTTTGTTTATAAACACACACACAAACAAATTCCACACTTTCACGGCGCTGAAACGTCTGGCGCTGAAAAGGCTGGTGCTGAACTGGCGGCGCTGAATTGGCGGGCGCTGAGATGGCGGTGCTGAGATGTCCATACCCCCTAAATCAGGCTACTATACCAGTAAACAAATGGCCTCTAGGGCATGTAAGTCAAGACAACTAGAGGTATGAACTATCCTAAGATAAGGACACTATGCCATCAACTGGAATAGATAACTAAATCGAAACAGGCCAGTAACAATGTACCCACCTACCACATAACGATAATATAATAAATTTTGCGCGTATTCTCTGCTTAAAAAAAAAAAAAATAAATAAACCCGGCGACAACAGGTGCCAATAAGTTGAGTAGTTCTCTCGTGCCCGATTGTAAGACAACAACAAAATTGACGGGATTTCTCCCAAACCTTGACATTGTTCGTATGTTTAATACAATGATGAAATACCTAAATGTCCGTAAGGTAGTTAATAGGAGGGACATTTGTAGATAAAAAAAAAGATAATGAATAACAATGTAATGATGATTATTACTAAATATCATCAATAAGCAATAATTTTCGATACAATTAAAGTTGAACTTCCAAACAAAACAAACTTGTCTTCAAGGAACAAATGGATAATGTTAATGAAATCAGAAACATCCTTATATTGATACGATATTAAAAATTCCAATACTGAAATACATATATATTCCAAATATCAAATATATTGTAATCAAAGAAACAAAAATAAAATGATGGAGACCTTTCATGTAACGTCATTAGGCGCCTAATAACAGCATTACTGATTCTGTTGAGTCGAACATTCGACACAACAATCAAGGTTTGTAGTCACCTGCTTTAAAAGAAAAATCGACTTGGTTAAAAAACTGTTCATCTTATGAGAAATATGAAGTTATGTAACTAACAAATCAAAACAAATGAAGTCAAATCAATCCTTTATTTCCCATATTTAAATCGTGTATTCCACAGTAAGTAATTTCAAGTAGATATTTGCATAAGGTAGAACCATAAACAAGATAGAAGTATAGACAACAGATAATAGTAGACTAATACAGCAAGCGAATAAATTCGACAAAAAGTAGAGTAAGACTGATTTGATTAATACAGTGTAATGTTATATACACTATAAAATTGTAATGATATTTGTGAGAATTTTTATGTGAATGGTTGAGTGGGAACTTAGTCCAGGAAAGTCTCCCTACGGCAATTACCCAAAGCTCAACAGGGGAGGATAATGAGCACTTACTCTCGGGACACAAACGCCCTGCTAATACTTTACTGCCATAGTTCACTAACCTTTCACTCTAAAATACAAAGGAGGCAATTTCACTTGTCCAGAGGCCGGAGAAACTCCACACGTTAATTTTGAAATAATTTATGGCCTACTCTAGCTTTGTCAGGGCTAGAGTCATCTCACTCTAAGGCTCTGTTTCGATTCCGTCCCAATGACCCCAGTGAGATGCTGTACAGGTATCTTACGTTAATGCAACTAGAGACAATAAAAAAAAGGGGGGAAACAGTGGAGTATAAAAGTATAAAGTAAAGTTAAATGGGGATCTTCGCCTTCAAAGCACTAAGTTAAAGAGCGTACACTCGCTGATACCAACTTACCTGTTTAGAGTAGGTTACTCTCAACACCTTGGGTACTTCTGACCCGTCCATAGCATAAATGGTTAGGATACCAAAATGTGTAATCTATTCAAATGATTTATTACAGAAAAAGGGATGGAAATAAACTCGATGATTTTAACACAACAAAATTAAAAATTGGAAAAAATATCAGTAACTCAATTATAAGTTTTACATATGATAAAATGAATAAGTGAATTTACAACACACAAAAAATTGAAAACGTTAAACGGAATTAACTGGTGGATTAAACCTCAACAGAATAAATAAGAGTCAAAAAATTCTGATCAACAATTTGTGCAGTGGCTGCTGTGAGGTCCCAACATGTGGTCAGTAACCTCAAGCAAATACCAAGATCAAAAAAAAAATATGAGTACATTAATTTCCATGCACGCAGCCCGAAAGATATAATGCCAAAATAAAACCTAAACTTAACTTATGAGAAATTGAAACTTATCTAAAGGGGGAATGGCCATTAGTTAAACTCACAAGATTTTTATATGTTGTGGGCGCCCGTGTCCTAAATGTGGCGGTCTTCAGTTTGCTCACTAGGCCTACAGCACTTATTCTGCAGAGTCAACGGCCCCCTCCAAGCTCTCCAACTAGCCCCCAAGACTGGGAACCGACGTGCTGTAGAATTAGCAGCTATGCACTAACACTGGTCATCTGCTTGACCTCTTCTACGACGTATTCTTGGCTAGTTATTGTGTAAGGGGGACAGGCTAGTGATGGAGAGTGGGAGCACGAGGTTGACATTGGAGCCTGACTGGGCAGCTCCGTTTCGTACCGTGGCCTGTATGTTTGTGAGGTCGAGTTCAGGTCAGCTGCGTCCTCCTTCCTTCCCAAAAAAAAGCATATCTTGGTGCGTAGGCCTACAGTCTTGAGGTGCCAACTCTCATTTAGGACAGGCTCAAAAACCTTGTGCCTTGTGAATTTCAAGCAACACACTTATTTAGAATACAAGGAGAAATCTTGCAACTCCAGGGGCAAAGATAATCCTAATTCTAAACAATTGGCATACAGAATAAAAATGAAACTAAAAGGTAATTTAGCAAGTCGGGCTCACGTGTGTGGACAACCATACCTCCTAGACTAGCAGACTTGAGTTGTAATTAAGAGATTTAAAATACTGTACCTTAATACTTACGGTAGAATAATGTATACAACAACACAAAAGTATTAATCTTGGGACACTCGCTTAAGAAAGACACATTACTCATATTTTTCCCTGCCGTGACGTCACGAACAATAACAAAGTCTACGTATAAACTATGAAGAAGAAGAGTAGTGAAGAAAATTCTTCACAATATTGACGAAAACTAAAATGAGTAAGAACGACAGAAAATTAACGAAATATATCTCGCTTCCAATATAAAATAAAGAAAACATAACTAATAAATTTCATCTTTATACAATGGTCCGTTTTAGGCCAATTATTAAAAAGGCCTAAATCGGAGAAATTTTTAATGGCTGCAGATCTTTGATAGATGAACCACAAAGCAAACTCTTTTCCATAATGAACTTCGATGATGACGTTTGTAACGATTGAAAGAGACTTTGCTATAATAGATTCCTTTGTGGCCATTGATTAATTGATTCAGAGCCATCGACCAGCGTCGCACCCTTTTGACGGGGGAAATAAAAAGGAAAAAATCGAGGCTTCCACTTTCCACCTTTTACCAGCAAGGGTAATTAATCTGGATCACTTGCAAATGACAATAAGTATGGCAAGCATTTGTTCACAATTACCAAACTGCTCAAAGGGACATGAACTTATTGATGGATGGAGCTTACTGTGCTCGCCAATGTTTTGTAATTTTTCATTTATTAACCGGTCACATAGACACCCTCTCTCTCTCTCTCTCTCTCTCTTCTCTCTCTCTCTCTCTCTCTCTCTCTTTCTCTCTCTCTCTCAAAGGAATAACAAATACAAATTACAACCTCTTATTCACGCTTTGCACAAATCACTCCAGAGGTAATAGATACAAACTCGAATGGAAAGGATACAACACCACTCAGTGTGGTAATTTCTTTACATACAAAATCGCAAATACTTGGAATAGACTTCCAGAGGATGTAGTTAACAGTAACACGGAAAACGAGTTCAAGAATAAGTAACACAATATCATAAGAACTCCCTAAATGCTTAAACTAAGTCTCTCTATCAAAAGGCGGGTGGGACTAAAAAGACTTTGAGACATTCAAAATCATTTTAACTCCTTGTAACTCTCTCTCTCTCTCTCTCTCTCTCTCTCTCTCTCTCTCTCTCTCTCTCTCTCTCTCTCTCTCTCTCTCTCATAATGCATAAATGCTGCAAACTGAAAGGACGTAGAAACCTTAAGAGAGGGTCCAATAAAGTTGGGTGAAAGGTCCGTAAATGACTGAGAGCAGTACAATGATCATCAGAATAGTTACAAAGGCAATTTGGATATAGACTGAGGGTGGAACGTTTGAATTTATGTTATCTACAAACTAGACTAAGGGGGACAATTATTAGATGCGTTCGAAATTCTTGGAAGATCAACAAGTGAAGATTACAACAATCTATTCACGCTTAGCTCAAATCAGTCCAGAAGTAACGGATACAAACTGGAAGTGAAAAAAATTAAACACCACTCAACGCAAATACATGGAATAGACAGCCAACAGATGTAGTAAAAAGGAAGACGATAAATGAGTTCAAGTATAGATTAGACGATCATAAAAACTCTAGATCGCTCTGCCCAAGTCCAAATGGATTCTCAACGATGGACTAAAAAGTTTTCGAGATATCCAAAATCCTTGTATTAACAATGGTCTCTCTCTCTCTCTCTCTCTCTCTCTCTCTCTCTCTCTCTCTCTCTCTTTGCAATATGGTCTCTGCTTAACAAAACTCTCTCTCTCTCTCTCTCTCTCTCTCTCTCTCTCTCTCTCTCTCTCTCTCTCTCTCTCTCTCTCTTCTTGTTCTTGTTCTTGCAATATGGTCTCTGCTTAACTAAACTCTCTCTCTCTCTCTCTCTCTCTCTCTCTCTCTCTCTCTCTCTCTCTCTCTCTCTCTACACTGGCGTCCGCACTATCCAACATCCTCCATCAACGACCACTAAAACTATTTATCTTCATAACCACAAAACATAGAATTTTGCTTCTTCGTTAATGTCGCCTACTTGTTTCATTTTCCAATAAGCCTTTGTTTTATAGGTCGCTGGAAACCACACTGGAAAAAATGATTCGTGTTTGTGTAATCGGTCTACTGGCTTAATAAACGAAGGGAAATTTTAGTCTTATTTATTGATCAGAGTCTCTACGAGAAACGTCTATCCAATTCTGTTTTCCTTCTTTTAAAAGGCGTATAAAGTGAGATGGATACATAGCATGAATTTGCCCGTTCCATCGGCCTCTGTATATCCTAGGTAATTATCATAAATACCGTTTAGAATGTTATTATTATTATTATTATTATTATGATGATGATGATGACGATAATTTTTATTATTATTAATATTATTATTATTATTATTATTATTATTATTATTATTATTATTATTATTATTATTATTATTATTACTTCCCTCCTACGCCTATTGACGCAAAGACCTCGGTTAGATTTCGCCCGTCATCTCTATCTTCATCTTCCAACTCAATACTTCTCCATTCATCATCTCTTACTTTGCGCTTCAGAGTTCTAAGCCATGTAGGCTTGGGTCTTCCAACTGTTATTATCCCTTATGGAGTACGAGGAGCTTGCCCAAACCGATCTCCATCTATACCCCATCATGATTTTATCCACATATGGCACTCGTGTAATCTCTCTTATAGTTTCATATATAATCATATCCTGCCATTTAACTCACAAAATCCTTCAGGAGACTTTGTTCTCAAATCAACTAAATTTATCGTATATTGTTTCATAATCATACCATGATTCATGTCAATAGAGTAACACCGATCTCAGTATAATGATATATAGTCTGATTTTTATATGTAATTTCAGGCGATTTGATTTCCATATTTTACTTAACCTAGCCATTGTATAATTTGTTCCTTTCAATTATTCACCAACCTCTAATTCTAAACACCCTGTATTAGAGATCATAGTTCCTAAATACCAAAAGGATTCTGCCTTATTAATCTGTTCTCCTTCCAATGAAATTTCATCTTCCTTTGCATACTCCGCCATCCTCATCCCTCTCTTTTTTTCTATTTATCTTCAGCCTAACCACGTGTGATATTTTATGCATTCAAATGAACAAGCATTGCAAATCCTGTGGTGTTCGTCAAACAAGGACAGCATCCTCACCATACTCTATGTCTCCTAAATTCTTATCACCAATCCAGTCCAATCCTTCTCTACCATCTCTGACTGTTCTACGCATAAATAATCCATGAGGAAGATAAACAACATAGGTGACAACATATTCCTTTGGAGTAATCCGCTGTTCACTGGAAATACTTTTGATAAGACTCCATTAGCATTAACTTTACACTTGCTATGCTCATGAACAGACGTAATCCAATTTACGTATATAAGAGGAATTCCATAATAACACAGGAATCTCCACAAAATTGACCGGTGCAAAATATCATATGGTCTCATAGTACACAAATGCCATCAAAAGGGGATTTCTATATTCTACGCATTACTGTACATCTCTCAAAATGAAAATTTGGTCAGTTCAACTTCAACCTTTTCGAAATCCTTCTTCTTGGTCTCTCAGGTTTTCATCAATCTTTCTCCCCAGTCGGTATAGAAAAAGCATACTATATATTTTGATAACAACTGACTTGAGTGTTATGCCTCAGTATTTATTGCAATCAGTCAGGTCACCTTTTTTATTGCTATTTTCACCAACACTCCTAACTCCCATTCATCAGGTTTTGCCTCTTCATATAGCATTCTGCAAATTAATCTTGTAAGTAGTCAGGGAGCTATTATTACTATTATGATTATCGTTACAATTATATTTTTTATTAATATCATCATCAGCATTTATGTTTTCATCACCAAAATATTGAAAACTATTTACAATGATGCAATATGCCGACCCCAAGCTCTTATACTCCCTGATATGAAGACAGATAAATCTATTGGAGAAAAAGGCTCAATGCTCGTAATAATCTGCAGGGAATCACAACACGTTTACTCTCATTTGCTATATGCTTTGTTCTATCTGAGAATTGAAAGGAATATTACACATTTAGATAGAAAAATCTTTGGTTTGTTTGTCAAATTATTATTATTATTATTATTATTATTATTATTATTATTATTATTATTATTATTATTATTATTATTATTATTATTATTAGCTAAACTATAACCTTAGTTGAAAAAGTTTGATTATTTGTGCAAAAGGTCTCCAACAGGGGAAAATAGTCCAGTGAATTTTTTATCTTTATAATATGAAGAAAAATAACATGCTTCTCATATTCATGAGATACTTCTATCCGGTTTCTTCACCAACACACACACACACACACAAAAAAAAGAAAAAAAAAAAAAGAATGGTGAATGCTATCATGAATTTTTATTTTTATTTTTATTTTGGGAGTTCTCTCCTTAGTGATATTAAGAAGAGTTATGCTGTGAGGATATCACCTTAATTTGATGATCAATTCTTTACACGGGCTTCTACTAATCAGTCATAAACATCGTTTAATACAATAAGGAATGGAGACTAATCCTAATCATCAACTTAAGTACTCACTACCTCCAGATCGGGATTATTTTCTGTATTTTCAGAGATTTCAATTAACCCCAGCCATTTCTCAAAATCTGAAGTAAGAGTAATTTTTTGTCAGTAAATTTCATCAGCTAAATCCATAGATGATGCAAAATATATTTAGATTTATAGTATTCTAAACTTTAATGATTGACATTGATAATGTTTTTTTTTATGAAATCAGGTTGTAAATATTTAGCCATATGTATTTTGAGATTTAAATTTTAATGGTCATTGGTATTTCATTAAATCTACATGATATATCCAAAAGAAGTACATTATGAACATTGATAATCAAATTTGATTGCGTTACTGCATTCAAAATTTACTAAGCATTGAAAATAACTAAATTCAAAATTCGTTAATCCAAGTCCATGAAGTTATAATTTTCCATTAAAATTTAACACCGGGTAATAACAGGAACAAATTTATTTTGTTCATTCCGGCGTTTCGGGACGAAATCTTATGTAAATATAATTTTCAAGTAATCAAACAAAAATTCACAATTAAAGAAAATAGAATGTAATTTTTGTTTTATTATACAGAATCATATTCATTTAATGAATTGGTATTTGTCAGGGAACTATTCCATGAATTTTCTCGCGCATAGCCTTCTTCTTATTTGAAAAAAAAAGTTCTGTGTAATTGTGAAAGAGAATCTTAAATATTATTCGCTTTAGGTCCTCTTGATGTTTTTTGTTGTTTTCATTGCTGTTGTTGTAGACAATGTTTCTGTTCTTCATTTTTCGTTAAACTGTCTTTGCCAATTTTCCACTCCTGGTGACCTTCTGCCTTCGTCCATTGGGTTAGTTATAAATTGATTGAATATTAAAATGATTTATTTATTATATCCACATAGGTTATTGACATTAAAATAAAAAGAAATATTATTGAAAGAATAAAATATTGAGAAACATAATTACGTTTAACCAAAAGCTCATAAAGAATGAGAGAGATATTTCACCAATTAATTTATTTCATAAAAAAGCAACTCTGATTAAACTTCGCAAACAACCGGAGTTTTATATTCAATAATCCATCCTCATATAATGGGATAAAAGGCTGCAACATTTTTGCATAATTCAAAAGAAGTAATTTCGTATTACTTACAGACTCTCACATGTAGGTGTGGTGTGTGAGTGTCTGTATGTGTATGTGTGTGTGTGCACGCACGCTCTTGCCTATGATGCTACCAATGTTGTTTATGTTTCACAGCAACGGAGTTTAATCCATGATTCAAAAGGTAAAGGATGAATGTAAGGTAACTCGTTTGTTGAGTTTCTGTATAAGCCACCCTCATATATATATATATATATATATATATATATATATATATATATATATATATATATATATATATATATATATATATATATATATATATATATATATATATATAATTACGAAAAGGAAAAGGTAATAAGCCTCCATCCACATCAACTGCATAAAGAAGAGAAGTTTCTCCTTTGGCGCCAACCAAATTTATTGAGGAAGAAACTCGAGGTGAAGAGAAGGGTTGGAACAATTTTATCAGCGTTTTTCATTTATTTTTATTTTCTTATTTCATTTTTTTTTTCTTTTGACTTCAACGGCATCTTTCTTTACGATTGCATTATATTTGCGATTGTGCGTAAACAGTGAGATTATATGGTTATGATTTTATGTTCGATAGTACGTTTCCGAATACGTGTACTATATTATCATTATTATTATCAAATGCTAAACTACAACCCTAGTTGGAAAAGCTGGATGCTATAAGCCCAGGGGCTCCAACAGGGAAAACAGCCCAGTGAGGAAAGGAAATAAGGAAAAATAAAATATTTTAAGAATAGCAACAACACTAAAATGAAAATTTCCTATATAAACTTTTAAAACTATAACAAAACAAGAGGAAGAGAAACTAGATACAACAGTGAGCCCGAGTGTACCCTCAAGCAAGAGAACTCTAACCCAAGACAGTGGAATACTATGGTACAGAGGCTATGGCACTACCCAAGACTAGAGAAAAATTGTTTGATTTTGGAGTGTCCTCCTAGAAGAGCTGTTTACCATAGCTGAAGAGTCTCTTTTACCGTTACCAAAAGGATAGTAGCCACTGAAATTAGAGTGCAGTAGTTAACCCCTTGAGAGTAGAAGAATAGATAGGTAATCTCAGTGTTGGTAGGTGTATGAGGACAGAGGAAAATCTGTAAAGAATAGTCCAGACTATTCGGTGTCTGTGTAGGCAAACGGAAAGAACCGTAACAAGAGAGAAAGGTCCTTTTTAGTACTGTCTGGCCAGTCAAAGGACCCCGTAACTCTCTAGCGGTAGTATCTCAACGGGCGGTTAGTGCCCTAGCCAACCTACTACCTTACATAGTATGATGATGATGATTGGTTGTGATGTCATACTTCTGATTACCTTCGCCAACTTCGTTACGGCTAAGGCTATGTTTTGATAGACGTTAAATATCTGGGTGTTGTGATTCAAAGAATTCAAAAACTATTTGACCAAATCTCATAAAATTTTGTTGGATGATTGTCCATTATCCAAGAACAATTTATAAGATTTGTAGAGACATTTGGTCAAATGGTCAAGGTAAAGGTCACAAAAGTCTGAAAAACTAAAATCTTTTCCTATATCGTGGTAAATTTTAACTGATTTACACGAAATTAGTGCCAAAATTTGCATAATGCAATTGCCTATCTTGTGATATAGAACATGGTATAGTTATATCATTACCATTGTTTGTGTAGGCTATTTACTTGTTTGAATGTCTGTCTGTGTGTTTGTGATTTGCGTAATTTAGGAGCTATTTGAATGAATCTACTGTAATTTGGTGGTATAATTGGGCATTATCAAAGGACAGTTAAATTCAAAAGACGAGGCAGAGGTCACGAAAAGGTCAGAATCACCTTTTTGCCATATCGTGGCCGATTACTATCCGATTTCTATGAAACTAGTACCAAAAGTGCCTATCTTGAAATATTCAGCCTGATAGAGGTGAATGTAATTGGTCTACCAAGTGCCTGTTCTAGTTGTTTATGCAAGAGTATGTTAGCTTTCTTGTATGTATGTGAGAGAGAGAGAGAGAGAGAGAGAGAGAGAGAGATAATGTAGGATCTGTTACTGGATTTTTTTAATTTGTCTAAATAGGCCTGACTCGGTGGATTAGATTCAGGGTTTAAACATAGGTCAAATATGTGTTCATTCCCTAGCCTAAATGCAACGCAATCAATACATTGAAAAATTGTATTGAAATCTAAGGAAATTTTGATCATTTTCATTCATTCAAAGGAAATGTTCTATACAGCTTTTACTTTTCGAAAATTGTTATAATAATAATAATAATAATAATAATAATAATAATAATAATAATAATAATAATAATAATAATAATAATAATAATAATAATAATAATAACCCACTGGTAAAAATTATTTAAAAGGGATTTTGACGAAGGAAAATTCTATTTTTCCATGTCATCCTGATGGAAGTTCCTTCTGTCAACTTCTACAGTATAATATTTCTACGATTGATATTACAAGAGAATTTCCGTCAGGTATCACGGGGTTCCAACCCCCGGAAACGACTATCCTAAGATATCGAGTATAATCAGGGACGTATCCTAAGATAACCATAGATATCTACACCCCAAATAGACCTTACCCAGTCCATGAATGATCACAAGGGAAATTGTTCATTTTCAGTTACATTTATTTTTCATTTATTTTTGTTCGCGTTCTTTTTAAAATACTATTTAAATTGCATTAGAGGTATTGTCTTGTGAAGGCAACAGCTATATTTAGTTATTGGTAACGATCAAAATTATCCATTCCAGATTATAATATGATACGCCAATTAATAAACCTAAGGTTACTTAATAACATATATCTATTTTACACAAACCATAAGGTAATAGTTTTAGCAATGTTAACGACCAAAATAGATCTCACGAGATATCTGTAATTCTGCGTCAGAGTAAAAGAGCTATAAAACAATATGAAATAGAATTTATAGAACCAAATATCACGAAGGTAAACCATCCACCCAAAGTTTCCTAATACAGAAAAGTTCTCAGCAATTTGCATATTAACAATTAACCAGGTAGTTTGTGGTATAATTAAACAATTCGTCATTATTTAGTCTATTTGCATTTCGTTAAGCCTTTGCTGAATTAGTTACTGCGCGAGATTATAATGCTCTTAGCATTTTTATGTTGGCTTTTCTCGTAATCGTATATACTATAGACATTTTAATATGCTACAAAATGGGGTGGGATTCATCTATCGATGCACAGAATTATTTGGATCCTTCTCTCCGGTTACGATTCACTTTCCCTTTGCCTACGTATATACCGAATAGTCTGGCCTAATCTTTAAAGATTCTTCTCTGTACTCATACACTTGACAACCGTAAGATTGCTAAAAAATTCTTCTCCGCCCAAGGGGTTAACTACTGCACTGTAATTGTCCATTGGCTACTTTCCTCTTGGTAAGTGTAGAAGAGACTCTTTAGCTATGGTTAAAAGCTCTTGTAGGAGAAGTACACAAAAATCAAACCATTGTTCTCTAGTCTTTGGTAGTGCCAGAACCTCTATACCATGGTCTTCCACTGTCTTGGGGTAGAGTTCTCTTGCTTGAGGGAACACTTGGGAACATTATTCTATCCTATTTCTCTTCCTCTTGTTTTGTTAATTTTTTATAATTTACATGGAAAATATTTATTTTAATGTTATCACTGTTCTTAAAATATCTTTTTTTTCCATGTTCCCTTTCCTAACTGGGCAATTTTCCCTGTTTGGACCCCTGGGCTTATAGCAACTTGCTTGTCCAACAAGGGATGTAGCTTAGCGAGTAATAATAATAAAAATAAAAATAATAATAATAATAATAATAATAATAATAATAATAATAATAATAATAATAATAATAATAATAATAATAATAATAATAATACGTCAACAATTTCTGAACCATTTACAACCTCCAAGAACTTGAACTCTTTTAAACCCTCTGATTCGGAGCCTTGAGATGTTTGGAAAAATGTTGATTGAGTTA
>NC_090734.1:109542451-109569951 GCF_036898095.1 Palaemon carinicauda | reverse complement strand
TGAATTTCATAACAATATTGACACTAATAATGTGTAAAAGACCAATATCTCAGTAAGACTGATTAGGTAACAAAAGAAGAGAAAGACAATTCTCAATGATATTAAAAAAAACAAATAACCATTCATAACTGAAGCGCATAGTATAAGTGACACAATGAACCTGAAGTTATCGGTAAGACTCATGATGTATTAAGAAGCTGATATTAATCCCAAATAACACTAATATGGTAACCATCTGCTGAAAATAAATATTCTGAAAAACCAGCTAGAAATAAAGCCCTTTCTAAGACTGAATTACTAATAAATAACTGGAAAAAAGCCTTCAGTAGGACTGGCACATTACTAACCATATGAAAATGAAGTCTTCAGTAAGACTAACACTTAGTAACCATGTAAAAATAGTCTCCAGCAAGACTAAAATTTAATACCCATGAAAACTATACTCTTCGGCAAGACTAACACTCTGTAACCATATGAAAACTAGTCTTCGGTAAGACTAACACTTATTAACTATTGAAAAAGTAAAATCTTCAAAATGACTAACACTTAGTAACCATGTGGGAAAAGTTTTCAGCAAGACTAAGACATAGTAATCATGTGAAAAATAGTCTCTGTTAACACTAACACTTATCAACCATGAGAAACTTAACTCTTCAGTAAGACAAACACTTAGTAAACATGCGAGTACAGAGTCTCCAGGAAGACTAAAATTTAGTAACCATGAGAAACTAAATTCTTCAGCAACACTAACACTTAGTAATCATGTGAAAAAAGTTTTTAGCAAGACTAACATTTAGTACTCATGTTAAAAGTAGTCAACTGTAAGACTCTTCAGCAAGACTAACACTTAGTAACCATGTGAAAAAAAGAGTCTCTAGTAAGACTAACACTTAGTAATCGTGTGGAAAATGGTCTACGGTAAGACTAACACTTATTAACCATGAGAAACTAAACTTTTCAGCAAGACTAACCATTAGTAACCCTGTGAAAAAAAAAGTCTCCAAGAAGACTAGCACTTAGTAATCATGTGGAAAAAAAATTTCAGCACGACTAACGCTTAGTAATCATGTGAAAAATAGTCTCCGGTAAGACTAACAATTATTAACCATGAGAAACTTGACTCTTCAGCAAGACAAACACTTAGTAATCATGTGAAAAAGAGTTTTCAGCAGGATTAACACTTAGTAATCATGTGAAAAATAGTCTCCGGTAAAACTAACATTTATTAATCATAAGAAGGTAACCGCTTCAGCAAGACTAACACTTAGTAACCACTGGAAATAAAAGAGTCTCCAGTAAGACTAACGATTAGTAATCATGTGAAAAAAAGTTTTCAGCATGGCTAACGCTTAGTAATCATGTGAAAAATAGTCTCTGGTAAGACTAACTCTCATTAACCATGAGAAACTTAACTCTCGAGCAATACAAACACTTAGTATTCATGTGAAAAAAAATTTTCAGCACAACTAACACTTAGTAATCAGGTGAAAAATAGTCTCCCGTAAGACTAACACTTATTAACAATGAGAAACTAACCTCTCCAGCAAGACTAACACTTAGTACCCACGAGAAAAAAAAAGTCTCCAGTAAGACTAACACTTATTAATCATGTGAAAGAAGTTTTTCAGCAGGACCGACACTTAGTAATCATCTGAAAAATAATCTCTGGTAAGGCTAACACTTAATAACCATGAGGAAATTAACTTCAGCAAGACAAACACTTAGTAATCATATGAAAAATAGTCTCTGGTAAGACTAACACTTAATAACCATGAGAGAATTAGCTCTTCAGCAAGAAAAACACTTAGTAATCATGTGAAACAAGTTTTCAGCAGAATTAACACTTAGTAATCATGTGAAAAATAGTCTCCGGTAAAACTAACATTTATTAACCATGAGAAGGTAACCGCTTCAGCAAGACTAACACTTAGTAACCACGGGAAAAAATGGGTCTCCAGTAATACTAACACTTATTAATCTTGTGACCAAAATTTTTAAGCAAGACTAACACTTAGTAATCATGTGAAAAATAGTGTCCTGTAATACTAACACTTATTAACCATGAGAAACTTGACTCTTCAGCAAGACAAACACTCAGTAATCATGTGAAAAAAAGTCTTCAGCAGGACTAACACTTAGCAATCATGTGAAAATAGTCTCGGTAAGACTAATATTTATTAACCATGAGAAACTAATCTCTTCTGAAAGACTAACACCTAGTAACCAAGTGAAAAAAAAAGAGTCTCTAGTAAGACTAACACTTAGTAATCATGTGAAAAAAATTTTCAGTAAGACTAACACTCAGTAACCATGTGAAAAATTGTATCCGGTAAGACTAACACTTATTAACCATAAAAAACTAAACTCCTCGGCACGACTCATGTGAAAAAACAAAAGAGAGTCTCCAGTAAGACTAACACTTAGTAACCATGTGAAAATAGAGTCTCTTATAAGACTAACACTTAGTAACTATGTGAGAAAAAAGTCTCCAGTAACACTAACACCTAGTAATTATCAGAAACTAAAGTCTTCAGCAAGTCTAACACTTAGTAACCATATGAAAATAGAGTCTCCTGTAAGACTAACACTTAATAACTATGTGAAAATAGCTTCTAGTAATACTAACACTTAGTGACCATCGCAAACTAAACTCTTCAGCAATGTTATCACAATGTGAAAATAAAGGCTTCAGCAAGACTAACACTTGGCAATCATGTGAAAAGAGTGTCCAGCAAAACTAACACTTAGTAACTGAGAAGTTAAACTCATCACCTAGGTAACAGCTGGAAATTAAGTGTTCAATAAGTTAACAGTTGAAAATAACGTCTTCGGTAAGACTAACAGTTAATAATCATGTAAGAATATGATGTTCAGTAAGGTAACAACCGAAAATAAGTAGTTTTGTAAGGTACCCGCTAGAAATAATCTCAATCAGTAAGGTAACCGGGAAAAATAAAGTCTTCAGTAAGGCAACAGCCGAAAATAGTGTTTAGTAAGGTAAAGGCTGGCAATAAACACTTCAGTAAGATAACTGGGGAAAATAAGTTTTCAGTAAGGTATCAACTAAAAATAAAGTCTACAGTAAAGTGAATATTTAAAATAAAGACTGAAGATATAAGTATTGGTGAGTCGTGCTCTGTATCGCCGAGCGGAATATAGTTCCTTGTAAAACAACAAAATACGGGAATAAAATGAAGTCCTAAATAATAATGCTACTGCAATAAACAATATGAACATTTTAGCCAGACTGGTGATATAATAATAGTTAAACACTTAGTGAAACAATGTACAATTGAAGTTAAAATGAAAAGAGAGAGCAACAAAATTATAACAACTTTATTTATTCTAATAAATCTAACGAAGCAACAGAAAGCAATCAAATGACGTCCAAAATAGGAATCTCGTGAGCAAAAACAAAAAGTTAACGGACAAAGTCCTCAATAAAAAAAACAAATCGTGAACAAATAAAATAGTACAAAAGACGTCGCAATAGACAAGCAAACAAATAAAGATATCATTAAGAGGAACAAGAACATTGCATTAAACAGCCAAACTCCCAAGGCCAAAATGCAGCCGAGATAGGGAGGGACACACTACCAGCAAGAGGATAAACACAATTAAGGACGTGTTTTGCGTTGTGCCACGGTGATAAATACGAGACAATATCGTCTTTGGCTCCTTCCAAAAGCGCCTCCTTTGTCAGCGCTTCAAAGCAACCAGTGGAAGTTGCCAGGGGAGGAAGGTAAGAAGGAAAAAGTGAATATCCTTGGGAAGTCTTGTCGAAGAATAAAATCTTAATCATGTTCGGGAAATTCATTTCATTCCTGAGAGAGAGAGAGAGAGAGAGAGAGAGAGAGAGAGAGAGAGAGAGAGAGAGAGAGAGATAACAAGAACCATACGTTCTCTCCCCTCCATATCACGTTCGACATCGGGGAGCCTTTGATTCTCGGTAAAGCCGATGTTTTTTTTTTTTTTTTTTTTTTTTTTTTTTTTTTTTTTTTTTTTTTTTCAGAGCTTCTGATTCGGATATTTTGCAGCATTTTTTCCATTCTAAACTTAAGTGAGAACTGCAGCGGACGAATTCCAGATTGATGTTTCAATGTTGCTGTAACTCTCACATACACACACACACACACACACACACACACATATATATATATATATATATATATATATATATATATATATATATATATATATATATATATATATATATATATATATATATATGAAAGCATTCATATTATTTTTCTAAGCTGTAATAATAAATATTACTCGTGAATTATGGTAAAAACACGCTATTTCATGTTATTTAAGATTGATTTATTGATTGATTTAAGGTTTTCAGCCATCTTGACATCTGTTATTCAAGATAAAAAGTAAAAAGACATCAGGTATAGCAAGATACACCAGCCTCAAAAGCATCGTCTCCGACCCACTTTGGAAAATTCGTCAGCCTGAAAAGGAGAATAAGTCAATATCCAAAGCGAGTTTAATGGCAGTTACAAGAGAGATTTGCTGAACCTCACCAACAAAAAAAGTGTGGTGAACCTCAGTAGGCTGTGAGATTTAACAAAATTCGTAAACGAGAGAAAGGTTTAGTCAAAAGAGGGTTTAATAACCTTGTGAACGGAAAAAAAATTACGGTTTGATGATTATAACCGCAAAAATAAAAGAAAATTTGTTGAGCAATGTAACTTTAACCGTTGGTGACCCTTGCCAGCAAACAGAGGTTCAGTGAACCTAGCAAGCAAACAAACAATACCCTTTTGTGTACCACATCCGCTAAAAAAAGTTTCAGACTTAGATGATCATTAAATTAATAATTCTCTTTTTTTTGCTTTCCGCAATTTTCTTAAAACTGGAAAGAAATTTATTCAATGCTGCCATAGATTGCGATATTCTTTTCTTGTGCTCTGATCCACTTCAACTCTAACGTTTTCTTTTTCTTTTTTAGTTACTGTATTTTTACACATTTTTAATATTTCAAAACACACGTGGGAACAATTATGCATACACATAATCCATACTTAGGCACATGTATGGATATCTTAATGCATATGCTTGAGAATATAATGTTTTGTAAAGATGATCTAAATAATAATTAAAATACTCGAGTTATACAGCATCGAATGAATAAAAGAACTCTCTTTAGGGTCAACACCAACATTTCTCTATGAACGTCTTCTCCATCTGAAGATGCTCTCTCTCTCTCTCTCTCTCTCTCTCTCTCTCTCTCTCTCTCTCTCTCTCTCTCTCTCTCTACTTCTTCTCCTTCTTTTTTGTGTTGACTCTGGTTTCTGAAGTCTGTAGTCCCGGAGACATTCCAGATAGATGACGAGACTTCAATATCGTGTTTTTACCCCATTCCGGGAATAATTATTTTCAACTTTATGTTTTTGTGTGTGCTAAACTCGAAACCACTCCAGGGTAGATATGGGAATATATGGCGAAATTTTTTGTTTAAATATGAATCGCCTCCCCGACCGTTATATTTTGTACAGTGGGTCTGGCTGGAATTTAATATTAACAGAGAAATCGTGTCTTGCCAGGAAATCTAGTTCCTTATGCATTACTAGTTATCTACTAGTAGAAAGTTACTCAAGAGAATTAAGGGGGCAATAAAGGTTTAGAGTCAATTTAAAAATATAATATGGTAAAATCATAAAACGAAAACTACTGTAGTGTACCTCAATATGAAAGCGTTTACTGTCCACTCAATATCACGAATTTAGAGTGAAGTATCGACATACAAGAAAGACTTATATTTATGTTACGAACACCTCCCAATCATTATCTTATTGATAATATAAGAAGAATGATACGAACAACTAACTTTATCGCATATGCCCGGAAGACGTTTATTATTATTATTATTATTATTATTATTATTATTATTATTATTATTATTATTATTATTATTAGTTGAGCTACAACCCTAATTGAAAAAGAATGCCCAAAAACCAAAGGCTCCAACAAATGAAAATAGCCCAGTGAGGAAAATATGGAAATAGATGAACTACAAAAGAAGTAATGAACAATAAAAATAAAATATTTTAAGAACAGTAAGAACAATAAACATATCTGCATATATAAACTATACAAAGAGTTATCCGGGAAGATCTGAATGCAAAGGATGGTTTCAACTTTGAAATATCCTATGCAATTGCACACCGAACTCATTTAACGACAGAACCGAAGATTAATATCTATATAAGAAACCAAAAAATAAATGACCCTAAGTTCTTTCCCAACAAGTTAGGAGGAGATTCATCAGCTGAAGACCAGACAGGAGAACAATACTCGAAGAAAGGTACATGGAAAGAATTAAAACACTTCGTCCCAATAGAGTGACCACGGAAAATCTTGAAGTACTTTGTCAATAAGTACTGAGATCAATGTCAATCATACAAACTCTCTGACCACAATCAAGAGATTTCCGCAAAATATTTGAGATTGTAAGTATAGCACCACATGCTCCAAGGCCTTCACGAAATCCAAATTGCAAACTAGGGAACAGATTATTACCTTTAGCATACGTATTTATAAGTTTGGCCAAAAGACATGAAAGAAAAAATACTTTAATTGGCCTTGTAAACTAATTTTATTGTTTCTTAGCCGAGGAATGGGGTAGGTAGTTCAATATTTTCTAATACCCAGAAATATAGCAACCACTAAATTCACATGCACACTGCACTGCACATGTTTCATTCACGTTCGTACATTGTAATGGCATTGCTTTTTTGTTACATTCCTCGCCCATCTTGCCGCTGATAATAGAACATCAAGTGAAACCTTGCTTGCTCTTATTTTGGTTTGCTGGATTTTTTGTGACTTTTTGCACGCAGGTGCTTGTATATAAGATCGTTGTCATATTAATAAAGTTACGATGCCATAACACACACACACACACACACACACACACATATATATATATATATATATATATATATATATATATATATATATATATATATATATATATATATATATATATATATATATATATATATATATATATATATATATATATTTATATTTATATGTGTGCGTGTGTGTGCATGTGTGTATGTGCACGCATGCGTGTGTGTATGTGAGTGTGATTTGAATATATGAACGTATGTAGATTGACAATTTATTTATATTCAAGAATTGCTGTCTATTTGAGCTATTATTATAAATATTGAAATTCCGGGGAGAATTTTAGGGATTACGAAGGAGTTAGAACGCATTCAATTTCCTCGGCATTCATTGTTTATTCATGAAGAGATTAGTGTCACAACTTGGGTGTTAGAATGTGAAAAAAAAAGTTAAATATAATTGCATACCGAATACCCAAGGTATAACAAAATTAAAAGTGAAGAAAAGCAAGGGAAACGCATGTAACTGTGGTATGCTGGGAAGGGAAAGTTGAAATAATATTTCAGTAACATAACATTAATTTAATTCAGTGCACAGTAAACATATACAGTAAACATAATACACACAAAATAATACACACAAATATAAAGATAATATAACTGCCCTAACACTGGACAACACACTGGTGAGATAAGGGGATTATGAGGTACATGTTACAAAATACTTAGCCGAAAAAGCCGAACAGCAGAGAAGTTCACAAAAATGATACAAAGACGAAAAACAATACAGGTGAGGGAGGCAGACTTGTAGCAGTGGGTAGCAGTAATGAGATGCCTGTGACTACCGACCCAGCTCAGACCCTGTATATATACAGGCCAGAAGCAGTCACGGCGTATCCTGATTGGCTTACGTTGAGGTGGGAGCAAGCAATCCCACTTGCGACTGCTAATTAGAAGACGTGACAAGTGCTCAAGCAATTAACAAACAACCTGCTTGCTGTACAGGGAAGGCAGGCGGGGGGGAAGGAGAATGGTGGCCGTGACACCCCCCCCCCACCGAAGACCTCCGAAGTGGGACATGAAGGAGGTTAACCTGTTGGAGCACGAGATAAGGTGTCCGCAATGATGTTGTCTGATCCCTTGATGTGGTGAATTTCGAGATGGTATTCTTGAAGAGTAAGTGCCCAGCGAAGAATCTTCTGATTGGTTAGTTTAGATTTCTGGATGAAGGCTAACGGGTTGTGGTCGGTGAATATTTTGATTGGACATGAAGCAGACTGTAGGTAGCATTTGAACTTGTTAACGGCCAGAATCAGGGACAAGGCTTCCTTCTCGATGGTTGATTAACCCACCTGGTGACTCTTCAATTTGGCAGAGAAGAAAGCCACAGGGTGCAGAATGGTGGAGGATGGATCTGGTTGCAACAGCACTGCCCCAACTCCAATTCCACTCGCGTCAACAAGCAGGTGGAAGGGCCACAGATAATCAGGTACTTTAAGTACTGGTTCAGAAGCCAAGAAGTTCTTGATGTGGGTAAAAGACGTCTGGCACGCTGGAGTCCACTTGAAAGGCTGAGCAGGGCTAGTCAGAGTGGTGAGGGGTGCCGCCACAGTCGAGAAGTTGCTGCAGAATCGACGGTAATACCCTGCCATCCCGAGAAACCTCATCACCTCCTTTCGTGTCGTGGGTGTAGGGAAGGAAAGGATCGCCTCCACGTTGGCTTCTTTTGGGCGCACAGTACCGCTTCCCACTACATGACCCAAGTAGGTCACGGTGCCACGACCAAACACCGACTTCTGGAGGTTAATGACGAGTCCTGCGTTCTCCAACCGTTGGAACAGTCCTCTCAAACGCACCCCGTGCTCGTTCCAGTTGGCCGCCACCACCACCACATCGTCCAAGTAGGCATGAACTCCTGGTAGGTCTCGGATGACTGAGTTAATGAGTCTCTGGAATGTGGCAGGAGTATTAGTAAGTCCAAAAGCCATTACCTGATATTCATAGAGCCCAAATGGGGTAATAAAGGCAGAAAGGGCCTGGGCTCTTTAGGTTAACTGCACCTGATAATAACCCTTCAGCAAGTCTATTGTAGAAATGAAATAGGCATTTCCTACTGTATCTAGCAGTGTTTCAATGAGTGGCAATGGGTAGGCATCCCGGACAGTGACGTTGTTTAATTTACGGAAATCTGTACACATCCGGTAAGTTTGATTAGGTTTAGGAACCAAGATACAGGGTGAAGCCCAGGGAGACTGACTAGGTACGGCTAGATTATGATCAAGAAGATACTGTACTTCTTGTTTGAGGATTTCAGTCTTGACAGGGTTAAGGTGATAAGGACGTCGTCTAATGGGAGGTTGGTTTGGATCTTTTAATTGAATGTCATGTTTAAGAATATTGCAAGAGCCTGGATGTTCGCGTCAACAAGCAGGTGGAAGGGCCGCAGATAATCAGGTACTTTAAGTACTGGTTCAGAAGCCAAGAAGTTCTTGATGTGGGTAAAAGACGTCTGGCACGCTGGAGTCCACTTGAAAGGCTGAGCAGGGCTAGTCAGAGTGGTGAGGGGTGCCGCCACAGTCGAGAAGTTGCTGCAGAATCGACGGTAATACCCCGCCATCCCGAGAAACCTCATCACCTCCTTTCGTGTCGTGGGTGTATTGAAGGAAAGGATCGCCTCCACGTTGGCTTCTTTTGGGCGCACAGTACCGCTTCCCACTACATGACCCAAGTAGGTCACGGTGCCACGACCAAACACCGACTTCTGGAGGTTAATGACGAGTCCTGCGTCCTCCAACCGTTGGAACAGTCCTCTCAAACGCACCACGTGCTCGTTCCAGTTGGCCGCCACCACCACCACATCGTCCAAGTAGGCACGAACTCCTGGTAGGTCTCGGATGACTGAGTTAATGAGTCTCTGGAATGTGGCAGGAGCATTAGTAAGTCCAAAAGCCATTACCTGATATTCATAGAGCCCAAATGGGGTAATAAAGGCAGAAAGGGCCTGGGCTCTTTGGGTTAACCCTTCAGCAAGTCTATTGTAGAAATGAAATAGGCATTTCCTACTGTATCTAGCAGTGTTTCAATGAGTGGCAATGGGTAGGCATCCCGGACAGTGACGTTGTTTAATTTACGGAAATCTGTACACATCCGGTAAGTTTGATTAGGTTTAGGAACCAAGATACAGGGTGAAGCCCAGGGAGACTGACTAGGTACGGCTAGATTATGATCAAGAAGATACTGTACTTCTTGTTTGAGGATTTCAGTCTTGACAGGGTTAAGGTGATAAGGACGTTGTCTAATGGGAGGTTGGTTTGGATCTTTTAATTGAATGTCATGTTTAAGAATATTGCAAGAGCCTGGATGTTCTGAGGTAATAGTTGGAAATTGTTTTAGCAAGTGAATTATCTGCTGTTTTTGACAAGGGTTAAGCCCACAAAAATACTCATCAGACTGAAGCAATAGTTCTTGATTCAATGAGGCACTGGTAGGCAAAGGAAAGTCAATGGATTGGGTGCCTTCGTTTTCCTCGGACAAAGTCACTGCCACAGGAGCTACATCATTATTAATGGTTACAAGAGTCACTGGCAAACTGCTGGTACCCTCCTCTGGTGGTCTGGAAAGGTAGGACTTTATCAGATTAATATGTACCAACTGCTGTTTTTTACGTCGGTCTGGGGTTTCAAGAACATAGTTAAGTGGTCCCAGCCGTTCTTTAATTTTATATGGCCCTAAAAACCTCTTTTGCATTGGGCTCCCTGTTATAGGTAGAAAAGCCAAAACCAAATCCCCTGGATTAAATGTTCTACTTTTCGTTTTCTTGTCATACTGGGCTTTATATTTGCCTTGGAGCCGGGACAAGTGGGACTTAGAAAACTTACGCACTTCCTGTAATTTACTTTGTAGATTTTTAACATAAGCATTTACATTAGTGTGACTGTCTGACTGGGGCATGAACCACTGATCTTTCAATATTTTTAAGGGTCCCCTTATGGGTCGCCCATATAACAACTCAAAAGGTGAGAAACCCATAGATTCGTGATTGGCTTCCCGAATAGAAAAAAGTAACCAATCTAAGTTAGTGTCCCAACTTGCTCCAGTCTCCAGGCAGTATTTTCGTAGCATGGATTTTAGGGTCTGGTGGTACCTTTCCAGACACCCCTGCGATTGTGGATGGTAGGCTGAGGAGACAACATGTTTGATTCCCAGTTCAGTAAGGACCTGTTGAAAGAGAGCACTCGTAAAGTTAGTACCTTGATCGGATTGGATCTGACAGGGGATTCCTTTAGAGGTGAACATAGATAACAAAGGTGCAATTACAGATTTGGCAGTGATGGATTTAAGGGGGAATGCCTCAGGATAACGGGTGGTCACATCGACTACAGTTAAAAGATATTTGTTTCCTTTTTTTGTCCTAGGTAGGGGGCCCACACAATCAATGATTATTTTATTGAAAGGCTCTTCTTTGATAGAAATTGTCTTGAGGGGAGCCTTGGGAATGTTTTGATTAGGCTTACCCGCTACCTGGCAAATGTGACAGGTCCGCACGAAACTGGAAATGTCCTTACGCATCCCCGGCCAGTAAAAATGTTCCAATACTTTGAGATAAGTCTTCCTGATACCTAGATGTCCTGCAAAACCATCATGAGCTAATTTGATGACACTATTCCGAACCGATGTAGGAAGGACTATTAAGATGGGTTTCTGACCAGGACTGCAATTTATTGTGGGTAGGTGGTCTGTATGCTCTCATTAAAACTCCATCTTCAAAATAAAAGCATGGAGTGGTGTCTATATCTGTTTTGTCGGTAGCTGTGTGAAGTACATGAGAAAGAGTGGGATCCTGCTGTTGTGCCTGAATGAGTTCTTCTTTGTTCATGGCCCTGTTTACCAGATCATCCTTCCCAAAGGATGGAGGAGTAGTAGGTAAAGATGGAGTTAAGGATGAAGAATTAGCGGAGGGAGCAGTTAAGACCTTACTTTGAGACCGGGTGACAGCACAGGCAGGGAAAAGGTGGGGAAGTCTTTCATCCAGATCATGTGTAGGACTAACAGGTAAAGGTTGGTCTACTGTCTTCACTGGAGGAACTGTTAGGGTACCTGCGAGATCATTACCTAGTAGAAACTGAATTCCGAGTACAGGCAAGGAGTCTTGACGTATGGCTACTTTAACAGGGGAGGATAGAAGGTCACATTCAAGATAAATTTCTGCTAGGGGATAAGATGTTTGACAAGTTAGATCAGACAGTAAAACTTTTTCACCGGTGTAAGAATCAGAAATGTTCGGAATGACATTGGATAATAGAATAGACTGGGCTGCACCCGTGTCTCTAAGTATAGTAATAGGGTACTTATGATCACCCTTACGTATCGACACAAATCCTTGAGAGATAAAAGGGTCAAAGAGAGAGAGATTAGGACCAGGCACATTTGAGGCTGCTATTGGCTTAGAAGAAGTGACTGTGTGTTTGGTGTTAGAGCTTTTGGACACTTTACACCCAGGATGACGACACTCTTGGATCATATGCCCGGGTTTCTTACAATAATTACAGGTTACTGGCTGGGGAGCAGGACGTGAACTGTTGCCTCCTAAACCTTGCCCCACTCCTGCAAGGTGTTCACCAGAGGGGGGTCTCACACTGGGGCTCTGCCTACGAGCTCCACTCCCCCACGTGTCCATCATCAACGCCTGAGCATCCACTAACTCTGCTGCTCGGATCAGCTCCTTCTCACCCCTTTCCTCCACATATCTCACCAAGTGGAAGGGAAGCTTATTCTTCCACTCCTCCAAGACAACAGCATTAACTAGTTCTGAAAATGTTGTTACATTAATAGCCTCAAGCCACTTTTTACACTGTCTTAATTTATCAGTGGCAAATTCAACATAAGTTTGGGTATGGGACTTGGTTAAGGATCTGAATTCCAGTCGGTAGCCGTCAGGAGTAAGAGCATAGGCATACAAAACCTGTTTCTTAACAAAATCATAATCCTCAGGCCTATCTAAACTGTTATATACCCGAAGAGCCTTTCCTGTTAATTTTGGAGTTAGGATGGTAAGCCATTCATCCTTTGGCCATTCTTGTTTGTTAGCAATAATCTCGAAAGTTTTAAAGTACCCATCAACATCATCTTCAGAAAAACCAGGAAGGAGGGAGGACATGTTACCTACATTTAATTTTAACTGTTTTTCCTGGATTTCTAGTACCCTTTCTTTGCTTTTTTCTGTTATTTCCACCTCTTTAGATTTTAACTCTAACTCTCTTTCTAGCTTCTCCCTTTCTAATGCAAGCCTTTCTCTTTCTAGTTTGATTCGTTCTCTTTGAATTTCGATTTCTCTTTCGTTTTCTACTTCTAATCTGAGTTTTTCTCTTTCTTTTTCGCTTTCTAACAGTTCTCTTTGCATTTGTAATTGATAGTCTAATTTTAATTTCTCCAGTTCTAAGGGATTGACTTCAGTAAATCGCTGATAAGGCCTAGCAGGTGACAAAACGGGAGGCGAGCGGTAACCCGCTGGTTCAGCCTGAGCGTCAGGTAACACCGAACTCGCCGGGGTTAAAGTATCTATGGCGACTGCCGCAAGTACCCCTTGGCTGACTAACTCTTCAACCACCACATTCTTAATCATAGTCTTATTTAGCTTATAGTGAATTTCAATGCCATAATGATGGGCAATTTGCTTCCAATCATCTTTTCTGAGAGGTCCTGCTAACTTATCCGAAGATGGATTAGCAACAAAGTCATCTAGGTTAAACGACATGGTTAATTATTAATAGTAAACAATAAAAAGAATACAGGGAAAGAATCAAATGAAATTATTGAACTAGCTGTAACTAGCACTCGATAGACAAGGACGGCCGGGTCGTAAAACAGAAACAGCCTTTCGATAACTAGACAGACCCTCATTAATGTCTCGTTATACCCTTAGTCCTATGCCCAAGATTATTGTTCATGTGAGACTGAGACAAACACAAGTTTGTATAAACGATACTTGAAAAAGATACTTGATAAGGATTCATAGATGGAGTGTTCGCGTCTGAGTCACCGACAATCACACACCGCGTAAAGATACTTGAATAAGGTTTTTAATGATACTGGAGAAACATGAGAGGCTTGGGGAAAAAATGGACACTCCGATACTTGGAACGATAAATGATACTTGTTATAAAGATACACAAACAATAATGATCCGTACACACGGAATGGAGGAGCGAAAGTAAGCACTTATTAGCTAACCCTAACGCTGATAAAGTTTACTAGTGAGGGCTGTGAACACTTTAAACTGAGTAAACTCTATGACTGCTACTTACTGCACTTGATCTAACATGTGTGGTGTGGCGGTACAAAGTGCAATACCAAACGAGTTCTACCGTAAGAATTTAAACTACACATACCAACACTCGTTTTGGTTTACAATAAATAAAAAAACACTTCACTTATCAGATACAAGAAACACATTAAAGCACTGAACAAAATCAAAGCACTGTCACTGTAAAAGAAAGTGATTAATGATTAACAGGACACAAGGGAGTAACAAATAACTGATAACGATCACCAACTTAGCAATTACGTCCTGGGAAGGTCGCCACTTGTCACAACTTGGGTGTTAGAATGTGAAAAAAAAAAGTTAAATATAATTGCATACCGAATACCCAAGGTATAACAAAATTAAAAGTGAAGAAAAGCAAGGGAAACGCATGTAACTGTGGTATGCTGGGAAGGGAAAGTTGAAATAATATTTCAGTAACATAACATTAATTTAATTCAGTGCACAGTAAACATATACAGTAAACATAATACACACAAAATAATACACACAAATATAAAGATAATATAACTGCCCTAACACTGGACAACACACTGGTGAGATAAGGGGATTATGAGGTACATGTTACAAAATACTTAGCCGAAAAAGCCGAACAGCAGAGAAGTTCACAAAAATGATACAAAGACGAAAAACAATACAGGTGAGGGAGGCAGACTTGTAGCAGTGGGTAGCAGTAATGAGATGCCTGTGACTACCGACCCAGCTCAGACCCTGTATATATACAGGCCAGAAGCAGTCACGGCGTATCCTGATTGGCTTACGTTGAGGTGGGAGCAAGCAATCCCACTTGCGACTGCTAATTAGAAGACGTGACAAGTGCTCAAGCAATTAACAAACAACCTGCTTGCTGTACAGGGAAGGCAGGCGGGGGGGAAGGAGAATGGTGGCCGTGACACCCCCCCCCCACCGAAGACCTCCGAAGTGGGACATGAAGGAGGTTAACCTGTTGGAGCACGAGATAAGGTGTCCGCAATGATGTTGTCTGATCCCTTGATGTGGTGAATTTCGAGATGGTATTCTTGAAGAGTAAGTGCCCAGCGAAGAATCTTCTGATTGGTTAGTTTAGATTTCTGGATGAAGGCTAACGGGTTGTGGTCGGTGAATATTTTGATTGGACATGAAGCAGACTGTAGGTAGCATTTGAACTTGTTAACGGCCAGAATCAGGGACAAGGCTTCCTTCTCGATGGTTGATTAACCCACCTGGTGACTCTTCAATTTGGCAGAGAAGAAAGCCACAGGGTGCAGAATGGTGGAGGATGGATCTGGTTGCAACAGCACTGCCCCAACTCCAATTCCACTCGCGTCAACAAGCAGGTGGAAGGGCCACAGATAATCAGGTACTTTAAGTACTGGTTCAGAAGCCAAGAAGTTCTTGATGTGGGTAAAAGACGTCTGGCACGCTGGAGTCCACTTGAAAGGCTGAGCAGGGCTAGTCAGAGTGGTGAGGGGTGCCGCCACAGTCGAGAAGTTGCTGCAGAATCGACGGTAATACCCTGCCATCCCGAGAAACCTCATCACCTCCTTTCGTGTCGTGGGTGTAGGGAAGGAAAGGATCGCCTCCACGTTGGCTTCTTTTGGGCGCACAGTACCGCTTCCCACTACATGACCCAAGTAGGTCACGGTGCCACGACCAAACACCGACTTCTGGAGGTTAATGACGAGTCCTGCGTTCTCCAACCGTTGGAACAGTCCTCTCAAACGCACCCCGTGCTCGTTCCAGTTGGCCGCCACCACCACCACATCGTCCAAGTAGGCATGAACTCCTGGTAGGTCTCGGATGACTGAGTTAATGAGTCTCTGGAATGTGGCAGGAGTATTAGTAAGTCCAAAAGCCATTACCTGATATTCATAGAGCCCAAATGGGGTAATAAAGGCAGAAAGGGCCTGGGCTCTTTAGGTTAACTGCACCTGATAATAACCCTTCAGCAAGTCTATTGTAGAAATGAAATAGGCATTTCCTACTGTATCTAGCAGTGTTTCAATGAGTGGCAATGGGTAGGCATCCCGGACAGTGACGTTGTTTAATTTACGGAAATCTGTACACATCCGGTAAGTTTGATTAGGTTTAGGAACCAAGATACAGGGTGAAGCCCAGGGAGACTGACTAGGTACGGCTAGATTATGATCAAGAAGATACTGTACTTCTTGTTTGAGGATTTCAGTCTTGACAGGGTTAAGGTGATAAGGACGTCGTCTAATGGGAGGTTGGTTTGGATCTTTTAATTGAATGTCATGTTTAAGAATATTGCAAGAGCCTGGATGTTCGCGTCAACAAGCAGGTGGAAGGGCCGCAGATAATCAGGTACTTTAAGTACTGGTTCAGAAGCCAAGAAGTTCTTGATGTGGGTAAAAGACGTCTGGCACGCTGGAGTCCACTTGAAAGGCTGAGCAGGGCTAGTCAGAGTGGTGAGGGGTGCCGCCACAGTCGAGAAGTTGCTGCAGAATCGACGGTAATACCCCGCCATCCCGAGAAACCTCATCACCTCCTTTCGTGTCGTGGGTGTATTGAAGGAAAGGATCGCCTCCACGTTGGCTTCTTTTGGGCGCACAGTACCGCTTCCCACTACATGACCCAAGTAGGTCACGGTGCCACGACCAAACACCGACTTCTGGAGGTTAATGACGAGTCCTGCGTCCTCCAACCGTTGGAACAGTCCTCTCAAACGCACCACGTGCTCGTTCCAGTTGGCCGCCACCACCACCACATCGTCCAAGTAGGCACGAACTCCTGGTAGGTCTCGGATGACTGAGTTAATGAGTCTCTGGAATGTGGCAGGAGCATTAGTAAGTCCAAAAGCCATTACCTGATATTCATAGAGCCCAAATGGGGTAATAAAGGCAGAAAGGGCCTGGGCTCTTTGGGTTAACCCTTCAGCAAGTCTATTGTAGAAATGAAATAGGCATTTCCTACTGTATCTAGCAGTGTTTCAATGAGTGGCAATGGGTAGGCATCCCGGACAGTGACGTTGTTTAATTTACGGAAATCTGTACACATCCGGTAAGTTTGATTAGGTTTAGGAACCAAGATACAGGGTGAAGCCCAGGGAGACTGACTAGGTACGGCTAGATTATGATCAAGAAGATACTGTACTTCTTGTTTGAGGATTTCAGTCTTGACAGGGTTAAGGTGATAAGGACGTTGTCTAATGGGAGGTTGGTTTGGATCTTTTAATTGAATGTCATGTTTAAGAATATTGCAAGAGCCTGGATGTTCTGAGGTAATAGTTGGAAATTGTTTTAGCAAGTGAATTATCTGCTGTTTTTGACAAGGGTTAAGCCCACAAAAATACTCATCAGACTGAAGCAATAGTTCTTGATTCAATGAGGCACTGGTAGGCAAAGGAAAGTCAATGGATTGGGTGCCTTCGTTTTCCTCGGACAAAGTCACTGCCACAGGAGCTACATCATTATTAATGGTTACAAGAGTCACTGGCAAACTGCTGGTACCCTCCTCTGGTGGTCTGGAAAGGTAGGACTTTATCAGATTAATATGTACCAACTGCTGTTTTTTACGTCGGTCTGGGGTTTCAAGAACATAGTTAAGTGGTCCCAGCCGTTCTTTAATTTTATATGGCCCTAAAAACCTCTTTTGCATTGGGCTCCCTGTTATAGGTAGAAAAGCCAAAACCAAATCCCCTGGATTAAATGTTCTACTTTTCGTTTTCTTGTCATACTGGGCTTTATATTTGCCTTGGAGCCGGGACAAGTGGGACTTAGAAAACTTACGCACTTCCTGTAATTTACTTTGTAGATTTTTAACATAAGCATTTACATTAGTGTGACTGTCTGACTGGGGCATGAACCACTGATCTTTCAATATTTTTAAGGGTCCCCTTATGGGTCGCCCATATAACAACTCAAAAGGTGAGAAACCCATAGATTCGTGATTGGCTTCCCGAATAGAAAAAAGTAACCAATCTAAGTTAGTGTCCCAACTTGCTCCAGTCTCCAGGCAGTATTTTCGTAGCATGGATTTTAGGGTCTGGTGGTACCTTTCCAGACACCCCTGCGATTGTGGATGGTAGGCTGAGGAGACAACATGTTTGATTCCCAGTTCAGTAAGGACCTGTTGAAAGAGAGCACTCGTAAAGTTAGTACCTTGATCGGATTGGATCTGACAGGGGATTCCTTTAGAGGTGAACATAGATAACAAAGGTGCAATTACAGATTTGGCAGTGATGGATTTAAGGGGGAATGCCTCAGGATAACGGGTGGTCACATCGACTACAGTTAAAAGATATTTGTTTCCTTTTTTTGTCCTAGGTAGGGGGCCCACACAATCAATGATTATTTTATTGAAAGGCTCTTCTTTGATAGAAATTGTCTTGAGGGGAGCCTTGGGAATGTTTTGATTAGGCTTACCCGCTACCTGGCAAATGTGACAGGTCCGCACGAAACTGGAAATGTCCTTACGCATCCCCGGCCAGTAAAAATGTTCCAATACTTTGAGATAAGTCTTCCTGATACCTAGATGTCCTGCAAAACCATCATGAGCTAATTTGATGACACTATTCCGAACCGATGTAGGAAGGACTATTAAGATGGGTTTCTGACCAGGACTGCAATTTATTGTGGGTAGGTGGTCTGTATGCTCTCATTAAAACTCCATCTTCAAAATAAAAGCATGGAGTGGTGTCTATATCTGTTTTGTCGGTAGCTGTGTGAAGTACATGAGAAAGAGTGGGATCCTGCTGTTGTGCCTGAATGAGTTCTTCTTTGTTCATGGCCCTGTTTACCAGATCATCCTTCCCAAAGGATGGAGGAGTAGTAGGTAAAGATGGAGTTAAGGATGAAGAATTAGCGGAGGGAGCAGTTAAGACCTTACTTTGAGACCGGGTGACAGCACAGGCAGGGAAAAGGTGGGGAAGTCTTTCATCCAGATCATGTGTAGGACTAACAGGTAAAGGTTGGTCTACTGTCTTCACTGGAGGAACTGTTAGGGTACCTGCGAGATCATTACCTAGTAGAAACTGAATTCCGAGTACAGGCAAGGAGTCTTGACGTATGGCTACTTTAACAGGGGAGGATAGAAGGTCACATTCAAGATAAATTTCTGCTAGGGGATAAGATGTTTGACAAGTTAGATCAGACAGTAAAACTTTTTCACCGGTGTAAGAATCAGAAATGTTCGGAATGACATTGGATAATAGAATAGACTGGGCTGCACCCGTGTCTCTAAGTATAGTAATAGGGTACTTATGATCACCCTTACGTATCGACACAAATCCTTGAGAGATAAAAGGGTCAAAGAGAGAGAGATTAGGACCAGGCACATTTGAGGCTGCTATTGGCTTAGAAGAAGTGACTGTGTGTTTGGTGTTAGAGCTTTTGGACACTTTACACCCAGGATGACGACACTCTTGGATCATATGCCCGGGTTTCTTACAATAATTACAGGTTACTGGCTGGGGAGCAGGACGTGAACTGTTGCCTCCTAAACCTTGCCCCACTCCTGCAAGGTGTTCACCAGAGGGGGGTCTCACACTGGGGCTCTGCCTACGAGCTCCACTCCCCCACGTGTCCATCATCAACGCCTGAGCATCCACTAACTCTGCTGCTCGGATCAGCTCCTTCTCACCCCTTTCCTCCACATATCTCACCAAGTGGAAGGGAAGCTTATTCTTCCACTCCTCCAAGACAACAGCATTAACTAGTTCTGAAAATGTTGTTACATTAATAGCCTCAAGCCACTTTTTACACTGTCTTAATTTATCAGTGGCAAATTCAACATAAGTTTGGGTATGGGACTTGGTTAAGGATCTGAATTCCAGTCGGTAGCCGTCAGGAGTAAGAGCATAGGCATACAAAACCTGTTTCTTAACAAAATCATAATCCTCAGGCCTATCTAAACTGTTATATACCCGAAGAGCCTTTCCTGTTAATTTTGGAGTTAGGATGGTAAGCCATTCATCCTTTGGCCATTCTTGTTTGTTAGCAATAATCTCGAAAGTTTTAAAGTACCCATCAACATCATCTTCAGAAAAACCAGGAAGGAGGGAGGACATGTTACCTACATTTAATTTTAACTGTTTTTCCTGGATTTCTAGTACCCTTTCTTTGCTTTTTTCTGTTATTTCCACCTCTTTAGATTTTAACTCTAACTCTCTTTCTAGCTTCTCCCTTTCTAATGCAAGCCTTTCTCTTTCTAGTTTGATTCGTTCTCTTTGAATTTCGATTTCTCTTTCGTTTTCTACTTCTAATCTGAGTTTTTCTCTTTCTTTTTCGCTTTCTAACAGTTCTCTTTGCATTTGTAATTGATAGTCTAATTTTAATTTCTCCAGTTCTAAGGGATTGACTTCAGTAAATCGCTGATAAGGCCTAGCAGGTGACAAAACGGGAGGCGAGCGGTAACCCGCTGGTTCAGCCTGAGCGTCAGGTAACACCGAACTCGCCGGGGTTAAAGTATCTATGGCGACTGCCGCAAGTACCCCTTGGCTGACTAACTCTTCAACCACCACATTCTTAATCATAGTCTTATTTAGCTTATAGTGAATTTCAATGCCATAATGATGGGCAATTTGCTTCCAATCATCTTTTCTGAGAGGTCCTGCTAACTTATCCGAAGATGGATTAGCAACAAAGTCATCTAGGTTAAACGACATGGTTAATTATTAATAGTAAACAATAAAAAGAATACAGGGAAAGAATCAAATGAAATTATTGAACTAGCTGTAACTAGCACTCGATAGACAAGGACGGCCGGGTCGTAAAACAGAAACAGCCTTTCGATAACTAGACAGACCCTCATTAATGTCTCGTTATACCCTTAGTCCTATGCCCAAGATTATTGTTCATGTGAGACTGAGACAAACACAAGTTTGTATAAACGATACTTGAAAAAGATACTTGATAAGGATTCATAGATGGAGTGTTCGCGTCTGAGTCACCGACAATCACACACCGCGTAAAGATACTTGAATAAGGTTTTTAATGATACTGGAGAAACATGAGAGGCTTGGGGAAAAAATGGACACTCCGATACTTGGAACGATAAATGATACTTGTTATAAAGATACACAAACAATAATGATCCGTACACACGGAATGGAGGAGCGAAAGTAAGCACTTATTAGCTAACCCTAACGCTGATAAAGTTTACTAGTGAGGGCTGTGAACACTTTAAACTGAGTAAACTCTATGACTGCTACTTACTGCACTTGATCTAACATGTGTGGTGTGGCGGTACAAAGTGCAATACCAAACGAGTTCTACCGTAAGAATTTAAACTACACATACCAACACTCGTTTTGGTTTACAATAAATAAAAAAACACTTCACTTATCAGATACAAGAAACACATTAAAGCACTGAACAAAATCAAAGCACTGTCACTGTAAAAGAAAGTGATTAATGATTAACAGGACACAAGGGAGTAACAAATAACTGATAACGATCACCAACTTAGCAATTACGTCCTGGGAAGGTCGCCACTTGTCACAACTTGGGTGTTAGAATGTGAAAAAAAAAAGTTAAATATAATTGCATACCGAATACCCAAGGTATAACAAAATTAAAAGTGAAGAAAAGCAAGGGAAACGCATGTAACTGTGGTATGCTGGGAAGGGAAAGTTGAAATAATATTTCAGTAACATAACATTAATTTAATTCAGTGCACAGTAAACATATACAGTAAACATAATACACACAAAATAATACACACAAATATAAAGATAATATAACTGCCCTAACACTGGACAACACACTGGTGAGATAAGGGGATTATGAGGTACATGTTACAAAATACTTAGCCGAAAAAGCCGAACAGCAGAGAAGTTCACAAAAATGATACAAAGACGAAAAACAATACAGGTGAGGGAGGCAGACTTGTAGCAGTGGGTAGCAGTAATGAGATGCCTGTGACTACCGACCCAGCTCAGACCCTGTATATATACAGGCCAGAAGCAGTCACGGCGTATCCTGATTGGCTTACGTTGAGGTGGGAGCAAGCAATCCCACTTGCGACTGCTAATTAGAAGACGTGACAAGTGCTCAAGCAATTAACAAACAACCTGCTTGCTGTACAGGGAAGGCAGGCGGGGGGGGGGGGGGGGGGGGGGGGGGAAGGAGAATGGTGGCCGTGACATTAGAAATAAATGAGGGATTACTATAAGTGGAGAAATATAATAACCAACAGAGAAACAAGAAAACTCTGATGAAGACTATTTTCGAAAACCCTAATAGCACTATCTTAAGAAGCCTTATTTCAAATAACTGCTGAATGGCCTCCCAAATGATTGCTGAGACATTTGCCGGAAATTAAATAAACCACGAAAACAAATTATAATCTTAAGCTGGCGCATGCGCGTCAGAACTCAATGTTGGAGATTCGGTGTGGGTAGACAGGGTCTATAGACTAGACCGTTGGGGTAGAAGCTTAATTAGACAACGTGCGAAAGTAGAAGTGATGAGAGGGAATATTATTCGGTGACTGCAAAAGGGGTCTGTGTAACCCCACCCCACATCCGCTCCGTATACTTCACCCTCAACCTGGGGCCAACCCCTTTCCGTCCCATCGGCAAAGGAACTATAGATTCCGTAATGTCATACAATGGATCACGGATGACTTTTGATTAATTTTGAAGTGACGTTCGGTTTTACCTCCCCCGAAAATGATGGCTTTGAGTTGACAATAGGAAGAATTACGCGCCAAAGGGGCTGGATTCCTCGGGGAAGGTGATGCGCTTTTGTTTTGCCCTTTTGGGATTATATAAGAAAACGAATTGGGTTCGAGAAAGTTATGTGACATTCATGAATTCTGATGAGTTGAGATTTGCCAAATTCGTCGATCTATTGTAAGGAAAAGGGGTCACTTAAAATAATTCGAAATTAAAACAACAAATCTCTCTCTCTCTCTCTCTCTCTCTCTCTCTCTCTCTCTCTCTCTCTCTCTCTCTCTCTCTCTCTCTCTCTCTCTCTCAGGTAGTTAGATTAGGAGACGTAAATTTTTTTATTGGAAAGGTTGAATTTGGGGTCATACAGGGATCTGTCCTAGGCCCAATTCTGTTTTTGGTCCAAGTTAATGATATGGCTAAATACATAGAAAACTGCCTGCTAATTCAATACGCTGATGACATCCAAGTTCTTTTGGCAGATTAAATAGAAATTCTAGAATCCTTGATTAAAATGGCTGAACTAATATTACTCGAAATTAAGAAATACTTTCTAAGAAAAGGACTATTGTTAAATGCCACCAAATCATAGTGCGTGTTTGTGGGTAGCTCACAAAATGTTAGCAAAATTCCTGATCACATTATAATAAAATATTATGATGAAGAAGTGAAGATAAGTCAGCATATGAAAAATCTAGGTCTACACAAAGACATTCAGTACCCACTTTGACGAGCTCAGTAGAAAGCTTTGTGGCATTCTAATGTATCTAAGTAGGGTAAATGATTACTTTTTTATGATACTACTCGGGCTCTGATTGTGGAAAGTCTGGTCCTGAGTGTAATGAACTGCTGTATCAAGATATGGTTGAGTAACTAATGATATCCACATGGAAAAAGCTCAAAAACTTCAAAACTTTGCAGGTAGAGTAACTGTTAACGGGGTGAAAAAACGACCAAATCACTCCAGTCTTCCAGCAATTAAAGTGGATATAATTAAAAGAAAATTTTATGTACTTTGTTAGTGTATCTTTTTTTAAATGTTTGAAAAAATAATATCCCAACTGGCTTATCACATTTCCTACTGTTGGTAATAGTAGGAATGCATTAACAAGACAATGAAAATCTATATGTAGACAGCTTTCAAACTGATTTAGGTTCACATTGAATGGTAATAAGGGGACCAGCATAGTGGAATAAACTACCTCTTGAAATAAGAAAATGTCTAAATTTTAGTACTTTATTATTCAAAAGGAAATTTGAATTTATATATATCCTATATTTTTACAATCCATTTACTGTCCATTTTATGTGAATAATCTATATTGTTAAGTAGGAAAATAACCATTTTATAATGGAATAAAGATGTTTGACTTTGACTTTGACTTTGCCTTTGTGAAATTTGTATTCTAAACTTTCAAATAGAGTCAGTGTCTGAGCTGAATTAAAACCATCTCGTTAAAAAAGAATAAAAAAATACTCGAACTACTGCAAAGTACAAATGCTATGTGATGTAATTAAGAGCATATTCAAATTAGTTTACAGTTAGAATTTAATAGAACACATGAAAAAATAGAAACATTTTCCTTTTAAATCCTTTATTTGATAGAATCAAATTTTTGTAACTCAAAGTCATCTTCTGTGATAACCATACAATCATAGTTGTCAACTCTTGGGTGGCGTCATATCCTGAGTAATCTGGTATTCGAAGGATTGAGTAGATAAATTCCACTATTCTTCCTATTATATTGCAAAAACTCGTTACTAATAGCATGCAATAAATTCATCAAGTTCCTTACTTCTTGTGCTTTTTTTATCAAGTGGAAGTTCTGTATGTCCAGTGCGAATAATTGTTATTTTAAAATAAATATAAATGTGTTTATTCTATGCATACCCCTAAGACTTACAACTGCAGAATACTGATAGTTATCAAAATCCTATTAATAGTTAGAAAGTTACCCTAAACATTTGTATATGTAATAGCGTAAAAATGAATGAGATTACTTGCTGAATGTCTTTTATGCTGCACCCTCACTGAAGAGCCAAAGAAACAAACTATTAGACCAAACAAACAGAACGTTTATAGTTATTTACTCTTATCAAATGCCTATGTTGGAAGTATTTGAATTTAAAAAAATCAGTAAATAGTGTTTTTGCAAAGTTTATGTTGAAAGCCTTCCATGTTTTGGCCTGTTCGGTTTTGTGAGAAAAAGATCTCGAAATTTGTCAGATATTTGAGAAAATAGTATTTATCTGCGAAAGAGACATTGTTTTTAATTAAAAGGTTTTTTAAAGAACTACTTATGTCTTTTGGAGTAAAGTTAAAAGAGAATTTGCAACGTGAAGTCATTCTTTGTCTCTTAGAAAAAAAATGAATTCATGAATACGAATCAGGATACGAGCCTTTATATGCGTCTTTTTATTACTTTTTGCTTTGCAATATCTTTCTGAAGCTATAAAAATCTCTCTGTTTCTTATAGAATTATCATATTTATTTTCCAAGTAAAAGCCCAGTTTCATATTAATTGTATTTTTGGACAGTGAATCTCTCTCTCTCTCTCTCTCTCTCTCTCTCTCTCTCTCTCTCTCTCTCTCTCTCTCTCTCTCTCTCTCTCTCTCAACTTGAAATAGCAATATTACCTCTCCTAATGTGATACATCGAATATTCTATTCTTCACTGAACTTGTTTTGAGTATATATATATATATATATATATATATATATATATATATATATATATATATATATATATATATATATATATATATATATATATATATTTGGAAAGACAAAATGCATATTAAGTTTTTACTTTTTAGTTTATTAGGTTTCCTGATATATCTAGACAAGAGTGAATAAATATATATGTGTGTAGATCGTCAGATTACCTGGCCACCTGCTCACATAGATAACTAGAGAGACACTCAGTTGAGTGCAGACCTCCGCTGCAGCAGCTTATATCTCGACCATTTGCTAACCTTGATATTGACTTTTTTACCATAACATATATTAATTAGCACTCAAATATTAATCAAGTTCGAAGACTCTGTGTCAACGATATCCAATGTTATGGCTCATTACGTGAATCAAATATTTTGTTTGACGTGACCTTGACCTTTGACCCTGACCCTCCAAAATTTAATCCTTTCCAGCTTTTTACATAAAAGATAATTTCTGCAAGTTTGATTACTCTACGATTAAAATTGTGGCCAGGAAAGTGTTCACGAACAAACCAAACACGCACGCAATCAAACATAGAAACACAAACACATTTTCAACTTTGTTGGCAGAGATAATGATAATCCGTCCTATCCGTATCAGTTGTCTCCCCCACAAAGTCTATTTAGAAGTATGTTGACTAAAGAACTCACAACAGTTAGTCACTTACTGCTGTTTGCTCCCCCATGGTTGGCTTCGCTTGCAAATGAACATTATCCCATTACTCCTCTGTTCTGTCAAGAGATCTACGTTGCGCGACTCACGTGGGAGAGTATATTTCGGTGACCCAGGTACCTGAACACTTCCCATCAAATGTTCAGTAACAACAATTTTTTTCGAGTTAAGAAAATTAGAATCATAATTTTCATCCTTGTAAAAATTTTACAAGACATAATTAAGGAAGCCGTACATCTCAGTGAAAGTGGAGCAGATGGAAAGTCAAAGGCCGAGAGCATTGTAGACTTTCACCATTGACTGATAGACTAAGCTATCCTCTTGGCAATGATATCAAAGGAACTAACACGAAAGTGAAAAATAGAAAGAATACATAAGGTTATTTGTAGGACTTGAAAGATGGTGTTGGTTCCCCGTTTAAAGGTGCCTTAAACTTTTACAATTACAGTAGTTTCCCAATCCCTATTTTAATCTCTGAATTTTTGGTAGGGTAGGTGTAAGGTTCATAATTCTTCTATACAAGGTAGGATAGCTGTGAGGTTCTATGATCTTTTTGGGCCAAGTGGAATGGGCATAGGATTTTGCGACCTTCCTAAGCTCGTTAAGAGAGCGGTAGGGTAGAGGTATCGCCGCATAACCTTTCTGGACCAGTTATGATAGCAGTAAAATTACCTTTTTTTTCACTCGGTAGGACAGGGGTAGGAAGCCATGACCTATCTCAACCTTAGCATGGAAGAGATTCTGGAGAGAGAGAGAGAGAGAGAGAGAGAGAGAGAGAGAGAGAGAGAGAGAGAGAGAGAGAGAGAGAGAGAGAAGGGTGTGGGATTAAGCTGGAAGATTCTCAAACGAAGACGCTTCCTCCGTATAATGAAATTCCAGACGCTTCTGGAATCTCGTCTTCAGCAGCCACTCCATCAGATTTCAAGCAGACGGGTGGAATAATCATTGGCCCGGGCCAAATTGCACCGGTGTAAAGGTTTCAAGCTACCCCCATTTTCAAGCTACACCCCGGTAACTTTAAACCGGTTTCAGATTACCGGGGAGGTAGTTTGAAACCGGTTTCCAGCTACCCCCTATGTTTTCAAGTTACCCCCTCATCGAAATAGAAAATAATCTATATGACAGTGCACATATGCATCATGCATTTATTTCTGACTTCACAGCAGTAGAAAAAAAGTTTATTTTCGTATTTAATAAAAAAGGATTGTTTTCTTTTACCACTTCAAAAAGATGCCATGCATATGCTTCAAGGGCACGAGCTTCACACGGCAATATGTGTGGAGAAATTGACACAAAAGTCCACAACGAGATGTGTACT
>NC_090734.1:109534951-109537451 GCF_036898095.1 Palaemon carinicauda | reverse complement strand
TCTTTGAAAGAAAATAAAGGAAGGAAAAAGGTTGGGAAGCCAGTCATGCGAAGTCTTGAGATTACCTACTTAACTTTACTTTCCACGTGAGGAAACTGCTCTCCTCGTCCAAAAAGGAATAAGAAAACAGAAGAGATTCCTCCTCATGGTTGAAGGATTACCGTATATCCAAGGAAGAGAGAAATTGCATATTGAGTTCATTTCTATTTATTTATTTTTCACATATTATATAAATGTTTAGTATAATTTGAAAGCGATATTGCATCAAATATCAGTGAGTGGGTATCTTTTGATTTCAATTGTAACTGTTGTTGAGTATGTTATTAAGAATTGAATTCTGTATAGATTACCTCAAAGATAAAATATTATTTTTCCTATTTTACACCTCCCCTGAGATCAGAATCTTTTATGGCGATGCTCGTCTGTTTCATTTGTATCGTTTATTTGCTCACGACGCCATTCCAACTCAAAGACGTCGATCGGGAGAGTTTACAAGTGTGCTATTATTATTATTATTATTATTATTATTATTATTATTATTATTATTATTATTTGCTAAGGTACAAAACTGGTGTGAAAACCAAGATGCTATACGCCCAAGATGTAAAATAGCCCAGTAAGGAAAGGAAACGGAAATAAATATTTTAAAAAAGAAGTGATGAATAATTAAAATAAAATATTTCAAGAAAAGTGGCAACATAAAATAGATCTTTCATATATAATCAATAAAAAAAAAGAGGAATAGACATAAGACAGAATAGTGTCCCCAAGTCTACCATCAAGCAAAACTCTAGCCCAAGAGAGTGGAAGAACACAGTACAGAGGCTATGGCACTACACAAGACTAGAGAACAACGGTTTGATTTTGGAATGCCCTTCTCCTAGAAGAGCTGCTTGCCATAGCTAAAGAATCTCTCCTACTCTTACCTAGAGGAAATTATCCACTGAACAATTAAGGTAGAGGAGTTAACCCCTTGAACGAAGCAGAATTGATTAGTAATCTCATTGTTGTCAGTTATATGAAGACAGAGAAGAATATGTGAAGAATAAGTTAGAATTTTCCTTTTATATGTAGGTAAAGGAAAAATTAGCCACAACCCGAGAGAGGAATCAGATTTAGTACTGTCTAGTGGTAGTGTCTTAACGTAGATATAAGAATAATTAAGATTTTATACAACAATGTATTATTGTATCACGATTAAATTGGTTACGAGTATGGAATGTCATATATAATAATAATTATGAATATATTCTCAGGTATGTACCATTGCTGGAACCCAACCCAATCTGAACACATTAATTACAAATATAATGGTAATGATTAGGTTCTATTTGTAGGTCAATTTATCTGGTAGGAAACTTTTTGTATTTACTCATAAAACGAATTTTTACCTGTTGGTTAGTTCAAGTTATCATTATCAACATTACTGCTAATTGGTTAATTTAATTGACGTTATTTAAAAAATAAAATACCTTTGGGTCAACTAGTGTTAATCTAAAAGATTTCCATCGTGAGAAGTTTTACTTGTTGATTAGCTAATTACTTTTAGCAATTTCTTATTTCAAATTATATTTATCAAGATACTTTCTTCTTGTTAATCAATTTAACAAATTTTAGCAAAACTATTTTCACCAGTTGCTTAACATTATTCATTTTTGTTACGAATAATTTTATTTCTTGTTCAATTAAACTTGAATATCTGAAGGAGAATAATATTTGTCTGTTTATAACCTTTTCTTTTCATTCGGAGACTTTTTTTACTTTAACGGAATTTTATCAAGTTAGAAATCTCACCTTCTGATTAATCCCTGTAAGATTTACCTGTGAGTTAATCCAACTGTTTTTCACTCCAACCATTTCTAAATTTTATTCATCTCAAATGATCTTTACCAAGTGAATTTGACGTCTATTTTTATTCTGTACTGTTTTCCCTATTTTTAACCTGTTTAGGTATTTAGATAACTATAAATTTTACTTTATGGAAGAGGAACATTATTTACAGTGCCAACAGACACATACAATAGGCCTACCTCTCGACAAAAAATAAAGCCAGAGCTGTCAATGGTTCCTTCCAATATCATTCGTTTACACCATTTTGCTTTAGGTCTTTGTATTTTCTCAACAAGGAAAAACATGGAATTGAAAACGGAATTTTAAGAGAAAAGTATCCATGATTGAATAAAGTTTCAGTTCAGAAATCTCTTACAAAAAAAGTTATAGTGAGAAAAGGGTTACCGTTTCTCTCTCTCTCTCTCTCTCTCTCTCTCTCTCTCTCTCTCTCTCTCTCTCTCTCTCTCTCTCTCTCTCTCTCTCTCTCTCTCTCCAAATGTGCTGATTAATCACAGATATTAACCAAAGCTTTAAATTGGTTTTACTTCCCTGGTTGATGTCACCGACATAATATCAAAAGCCTGTTTTTTAATGAAGAAAGGAATTAATTATGAATTCAGATCCCAAATGAATAAAAATCTCTCAAAGTCTATTTCACGTGAAGATATCC
>NC_090734.1:109519951-109524951 GCF_036898095.1 Palaemon carinicauda | reverse complement strand
TTAGATGGTGTTAAGAAATATTGCAAAGAACGTACCTTAATGCTCAGGAATTATGGGGATGCATGCAGGGATTCGCGAGTGGCTGTTGAGCCTTGTTTGAAGTCGTATAAAGTAGAGTCGAGACAGCCAGTCCCTGTCCTAGGAGCATCAGGTACAGTCACGGAATTCTGCAAAGGTTTTTTTAAGTCAGTGAATGACATCAAGTCTGAAGAATGGGTATATTACCATGTAGACTGTTATTGTTACACATACAAAATGTATTTCAACATAACATTGACAGTATATGACTACATCAACAGACTTTCCTTGAAAATATTCTGGTTTTTACTGCAATCCTAATTCATTAATCATCATCATTTCCTCCTACGTGTATTGACGCAAAGGGCCTCGGTTATATTACGCTAGTCTTCTCTATCTTGAGGATTTGATTCAATACTTCTCCATTCATCATCTCCTACTTCACGCTTCATAGGCTTGTGTCTTCTAACTCTTCTAGTGCCTTGGGGGAGCCCAGTTGAGACTGTGGCGAACTTTATCTCTCATGGTGAGTGCGAAAACATCACCGTCTACCCCTAACCATGATGTCATCCACATATGGCACTTGAGTAATCTCTCTTATAGTATCATTTCTAATCCTGTACTGCCATTTAACTAAATATCTGCTAGCGTTATAATTCATTCATAAATGAAGAATAATTATTACTCACCTGTGAATAGTTTTTATCAAATGTTATGCGTTTCTCAGCAGAAGTTTCAGGGAAGTCATGAAATGAAAAAATTACAAATTATACTTTTTACAATAATAATAGAGATGGAATAAAATTCCTAATCAGTGACTTCAATAAAACAATCATGCCAAAAACTTTCTTATAACGATTCCGTTCAAGGTAGTTTTTTGTATTGGAAAAAAAATCTAGAAAAATTTATATAGATGCTACTTACAAAGTAATTATCATCTAATCTATTCTTGTATCAAAATCTAATTACTTTTTATTAAATAAAAAAAAAAAAATATTCACCTAAGTGAAATTTGAACTACCCGTGTATTCATGATTTTTCAAAATGTAACAAATATTTGCAGAATACAGAGTCGGTAGAGTTTATTCCAGCAGAAGGAATTCCTGCAAGAGATCTTATCACTGGAACTGACCTGCCATCGACTTCCCAGGTCAAAGGAAGAAGGATATTTTCCTCTCAGTCTGTGATATATTTTCCCTTTATTTATTCTTCATTTATTCATATGATTGCTAGTTTGGGATAAACCTGAAATCTCTCTCTCTCTCTCTCTCTCTCTCTCTCTCTCTCTCTCTCTCTCCTTGTCCAAGCCCAAATGCTCCATTAGTTATCCGTAAAATATTTAGAAAGATCATCAACTAATCCACATAGTAGAATACCTCCACTATAGAGAAAAGTATTTCTTAACAACAATGGTATAGTACTTTCAACTTTATGAAACAGGTGTTTAGAGACGAAAGTACCATTCACATTAATCCTAATTCCATATATAGGTTTTCCACGTATCAGAGAGGAGCAAGAACAATTATCATTTTTTATTTTCTTGTAATATTACGAATGTCTTATTTAGGAGAGAGAGAGAGAGAGAGAGAGAGAGAGAGAGAGAGAAGTCAAGGCTGTCTATCATATAGAAATTTATATATGAGAAATATTATGGTTGCCTTTGCCATTTGGAAATTATAACGCGTCTATATGTAACTTTTTTTTTTTTACTTTCCTCTGGATACTCTTTTGGTTTTTACTAACTTTACTTTCATAAACTAATGTGTTCTTATTAACTTTTGAAAAGTCGTGATGGTGGTTTCATTAGCATTATTTCTTTCCAGGTTCGATCATTTGAATGGACAAAACGTTACACCGTAAGCAAGATTTTCTAAATCGCACGGAGCTTCATTTAACATCAGTTATTAATTAACTACTTGGTGGGTGATTGACTGTGTGAAGTTTAAATCAACGGGAGTAGAAAGAAATCTATGTATATCTTGGAAAACAGACACACAAAAACTGACACATATGCATATATACGTGTATATACACACACACACACATGTATATATATATATATATATATATATATATATATATAATTATTTACATACACACAGTGGTAACTCGGTTTACAAGTTTAATTTTTTCGTGAATTTATGCAATTCCCTTAATGTATTCCACATATCCGTACGTACTGTATATATATGAAATCATTCTGAAAAGTCTGTATTGCACTGAATAAACCCAAAACATCTGAAATTAACACAACTTAATAATTCAAATATTGACAAATTAACTTCCTCTTTACCTTTGAGGAACGCCTTTGCTGTCTTGAACGATTGGCGAGAGAGGAGGAGGAGGAGGAGGAAGAGGAGGAGGAGGAGAAAGAAGAAGAAGAAGAGAGGAGGAGGAGGAGTGAGGAGGTGGAGGAGGAGGAGGATGGGGAGGAGGAGGAGGAGAGAAGGACGAGGAGGCTGAAGGGGTTATTGGTTTGAGGGAGGATATCCCTCCCCTTATGAAAACTACTGTTAAAATGTCAGGACTTCTCTCTTGTGAACAGCATTCACTATGACTAACTGAATCACTTCATTGACGTTTTCTAGAAACTTGGTCGTCTCTCCTTGCAGTCTCAAGTTCAACTTAATAGCAATTGAAAATGATGGCTACCAAACATTAAATATAACTCTATTTAAGATTTAACTTGATTACATAGAGTGATATACAAAGTCTCAAGAATACTTACAGTACACAATATTTAATAATATTTTACATAAGTGTTTACGTAGATGAGTTGATTCCATGGGCTTTTATACCATGAGGGACAGATGATGTTGATTAGTTCTTTATACGAAAGTGGATATGCAGGAGCAAAGGTTCTGATGTTGAACAGACGAATTTTAAAATCTTCTTTTCTCCCTTCAAAATATTATATCGTTCAAGGTCAACAATAAATTCTAGTTCTTAAAAGATGGAGCTAAAATATTTCTACTCACTAGTAGTGTTCAGTTGCCGGATCTGCGTTTTCCTTATAAATTATATGGCACGGGACTCACTCTCAAATGTTCCTGAAGAACTATCTAGAACTGTCCAGCGTGACCAACACTCTTCTTGGGCCAGGGGCGATTGACGTTGCGTCGGAAATTATGAGAAATATCCAGCACTAGTGCTTCAGAATATAATGATATTTTTGAGTTATAATTATTTCATTTTTATATCAGCATATAATATGAAATAAAATAAGCCTTCTTCAGGGGTTTTATAGCACAATATACCTAACTTTCACGTACATATAACAGTAATAAAAATGGGACATCTCATTGTTGGTAAACATATTCGGCTGCTCACTTGGCCGGGGCCCTTATCTGGCTGATGTGTTTCCACAAAATTTAAGTTTCTAACATTTCCTATATCTCCTTCAACGTACTTGAAGCAAGGGTATTTTCAGTCTACCACAACTTCTTGTTGCTGTTCCTTCAACTCATTAAGCTTCTCAATAAAATAGTTGATATTGCTCTTGTCCAATTCCATCCACATTGCCTTTCCCATGGACACAATTTTATCATTAACTGCCTCCCGCATAGATTCAAATCCTTCAAAATCACATTCATGAATACAATTAAGCCATAGAGTTTTCTCCAAACAAAACTGAGGGTTTTGTTGATGCCCCTTCTCAAGCTTTGTAAATCATTTTGAGGCAGTAAACATTTTTGGAAGTGTTCTTGCGTAAGGATTCTTGAAATTTGAGATCAGAAGATTAGATGGTGTTTAGAAATACTACAAAGAAAGTACATTAATGCTCAGGAATTTTGGGGATGCATGCAGAGATTCACGAGTGGCTATTGAGCCTTGTTTGAAGTCGTATAAAGTAGAGTCGAGACAGCCAGTCCCTGTCCTACGCGCATCAGGTACAGTTACGAAATTCTGCAAAGCTTTATTAAGTCAGTCGTGAGAGAGGTCCTCTCTAGGGTGAATGACATCAAGTCTGAAGAATGGGTATATTACCACGTAGACTGTTGTTGTTACACATACAAAATATATTTCAACATACCATTACGGTATATGGCTACATCAACAGACTTTCCTTGAAAATATTCAGGAGTTTACTGCGATTCTAATTCATTAATCATCATCAATCATCTCCTCCTACGCCTATTGACGCAAAGGGCCTTGGTTATATTCCGCCAGTCGTCTCTATTTTGAGGGTTTTGATTCAATAATTCTCCATTCATTATCTCCTACTTCACGCTTCATAGTTCTCAGCCATGTAGGCTTGTGTCTTCCAACTCTTCTAGTGCCTTGAGGAGTCCCAGCTTGAAAGTGTGGTGAGCTTATCTCTCATGGTGAGTGCTAAGAGCATTCCAAAACCATCTCCCTCTCTACCCCTCACCATGATGTCAATCCACATATGGCACTTGAGTAATCTCTCTTATAGTTTCATTTTCTAATCCTGTACTGCCATTTAACTAAATATTTGCCAACGATTATAATTGATTCATAAATAGGGAGAATATTTATGAGCCTACCTGTGAATAGATTTTATCAAATGTTATGCATTTGTCAGCAGATATTTCAGCGAAGTCATGAAATGAAAAATTACAAATTATACTTTTTCCAATAATAGTAGAGATGGTATAAAAATTCCTAATCAGTGACTTCAATAAAAGAATCGTGCCAAAAACTTTCCTGTAACGATTCCGTTCAAGGTAGTTTTATGTATAAGAAAAAAAAAATCTCTAAAAATTTATATAGATGCTACTTAAAAAAATAATTATCATCTAATTTATTTGCGTATCCAAATCAAATTACTTTTCATTAAATAAAAAAAAAAGTTATTCACCTAAGTGAAATTTGAATTACCCGTGTATTCATATTTTTTCTAAATGTAACAAATATTTGCAGAATACAGAATCTGTAGAGTTTATTCCAGAAGGAGGAATTTCCTGCAAGAGATCTATCACTGGAACTGACCTGCCATCGACTTCCCTCCGTTCCAGGTC
>NC_090734.1:109499170-109519451 GCF_036898095.1 Palaemon carinicauda | reverse complement strand
ATGGATGGAGATTACTGTACTCTCCAATGTTTTGTACTTTTTTATTAATAACTGATCAACTCTCTCTCTCTCTCTCTCTCTCTCTCTCTCTCTCTCTCCAATGGGGTCTCAATCTCTCACTAGGAGAAGAGAACGCTACATGATAATACAAGCATGGAACCAAATAGAAGGAATTACTGAAAACATCATGGAGCTAAAAATATCAGAAAGAGCAAGCCGAGGTAGATTAATTCTGCAAAAAACTATACCAGGAAAACTAAGGAAGGCGCACAGGACATTCATTCACTACGCACCAGCATCGATAATGCAGCGACTATTTAATGTGCTGCCAGCTCATCTAAGAAACATATCAAGAGTGAGCGTAGATGTGTTTAAGTATAAGCTCGATAAATACCTAAGATGCATCCCAGACCATCCAAGACTGTAAGATGCAAAATACGCCGGAAGATGCATTAGCAACTGTCTGGTGGATATACGAGGTGCCTCACACTGAGGGACCTGGGGGAACCCAAACATAAAATAAGGCAATAAGGCAATCTCTGTCCTCTTACAAATGGGATCTCTCTCTCTCTCTCTCTCTCTCTCTCTCTCTCTCTCTCCCCTGTTACCAATGGGGTCTCTATTTCTCATTATCTCTGTCCTCTTACAAATGAGGTCTCTCTCTCTCTCTCTCTCTCTCTCTCTCTCTCTCTCTCCTGTTACCAATGGGGTCTCTATCTCTCATTATCTCTGTCCTCTTACAAATGGGGTCTCTCTCTCTCTCTCTCTCTCTCTCTCTCCAATTCTATCTCTCACTATCTCTGTCATCTTACATATGGAGTCTCTCTCTCTCTCTCTCTCTCTCTCTCCCCAATGGGGTCTCTATCTCTCTCTGTCCTCTTACAAATGGGGTCTCTCTCTCACTGTCTCTCTCTCTCTCTCTCTCTCTCTCTCTCTCCAATTCTATCTCTCACTTTCTCTGTCATCTTACATATGGAGTCTCTCTCTCTCTCTCTCTCTCTCTCTCTCTCTCTCCAATGGGGTCTCTATCTCTCACTACCTCTGTCATCTTACATAGGGTCTCTCTCTCTCTCTCTCTCTCTCTCTCTCTCTCTCTCTCTCAAAATTCTTAGAGGAATAATAAAAGAAGATTACAACAACCCATCCGCGCTTGCCACAAATATGTCCAGAGGTAATGGATACAAACTGCAATTGAAACGATACAACACTACCACTTCAAGCGGATGTAGTAAACTGTAATACCATAAACGATTTCAAGTATAAGTCGGCCAAGATCACAAGAACTCCTTAAATGCTCAAACTAAATCGCTCTATCAAAACACATTTGGAGTCTCTGCTAATAAACTAAAAAGCATTTGAGACCTCCAAAATCCTTGTAACTCTCTCTCTCTCTCTCTCTCTCTCTCTCTCTCTCTCTCTCTTAATAAGTGGGTCTTTCTCTTTCCACAAATCAGTCCAGAGGTAACAATTACAAATTGGAATTGAAAGGACACAACACCATTGAATGTACCAATTTCTTTGCATACATATTAGGAAATGCTCGGAATACAATTCCAGCGGATGTAATAAACAGTTACATGTAAACAAGTTTAAAAATAAGTTAGACAAGATCATACGAACTCTCTAAATGCTTAAACTAAATCGCTCTACCAAAGAGTAAATGGAGTCTCCGCTGATAAACTAAAATGACTTTGAGACATCCAAAATACTTGTAACTCTCTCTCTCTCTCTCTCTCTCTCTCTCTCTCTCTCTCTCTCTCTCTCTTGTTTTTTTTGCTAATGGGGCCTGTCTCAGAATGCATAAATTCTGCAAAAAGAGAGTACGTAGAAAACTTAAGAGAGAATAAAATTAAGTTATGTGAATGGTCCGCAAAATGGCAAATGTCTTTCAACTGTAGTAAATGCAAAGTTATGCACATATGTTATAGGGACATACAAACATATTACTCGAAACTGAATCATTAAATCGAAAGTATGAGCCAGAACAAAGATCTCTGCATTATTATTAGCAAAGATTTATTAACCACATAAACCATAAAAGCTAAAAAGAAAGCACAAAAATTAGTAGTTTATATAAAGATACAATTACAATACAGAAACGAAGACGTTCTACATTAGCTATACATACCACTAGTAAGACTTCATATAGAATATAAAGTTCAATTCTGGGCTCCAAGTAGATATACTGAAAGCAATACAAGCTAGGACCACTAAACTAGCTCCAACTCAGAGGCAATTTAGATATAGACTGAGGATGAAAGGTTTGAATTTATTTGATCTACAAACTTGACTGAAGCCAGCCATACACGTAGAGGACTGATTGTAAGGTTTAGCCTTAAGGACTGGAGTGACGCTCCAATCCTGTGAGAAATGCCCACACACACACTACGGACTAGCCTGCTTTGTTCGAGAGGATTGGGCACCCAGGGTAGGCCCATATGGTTACGTTTTTGGTACCTGTTAACTAAATTTGGTACGTTACCGGGTATCAAGTACAACTGGTAGCCTACATCTAGTTTTGAAAAGGACACATTTTGGTACTTTTAACTTTCTTTATTTTTCATTTATTATAAATCTAGGAAATCTGACTTGAAATAATCATTTGGAGGAACATGATAAGCATCATCTGTCGGCTTTCACGTGGTGGTGATTTGTCCGCTACTGTGTTAATTAATGTACTTATTTCTCTTGAAGTCATAAAGATTACGCTTTCCGTTTATCCCCATTAATCCGAGAGTCCAAGTGTCTCCTGGGAGGAATATACTTGATGGATTTTTAGACCTTTCTAGAGATTATCTCATGCTGAAAGATTACTGCACTTTTAATTAGGGGTGCTTGTTCTCGAGTTAATTTATAGAACTTTGAAAACGATTGCGTTTATATAGGCACAGAGAAAATGTGAGAGAGATATAATTAAGTTAATAGAATTATTAGTAGCTACTTAATTTATCCTCTATTCATATTTCACACCGTTTTTTTCCGATGAAGAGAATTCATATAACTTAATCAGAATATTAATTGGTTTTTCTTTTGTTTCAGTATCTATTTATTATCAGAATACAAAATACTATTGCACGAATAAGGCAGAATACTGATTGGTTTTAAAGACCGAATATACTATGAAAAAGGAGAGGTAATTTAAATTAAACCATAACTTGCTGAATGAAAATGTAAAGAGAAAATCTAAAATAAAGAGCAATCAAATGCATTACATTACAAACTTGTGAAATGCAATCAGATTATTTTTATGATATAAAAGTGCTCCGATCAATGGACGAAGTATGGAATACTGTACGTATCAAAATAGGTGAGTCAACCCCGTCAAATGCTAGACTGTGGCCACACACGCACCAGACTGGAGACATTTAATGGTCGGCTCATCAGTGAGGTACGCGCACGTGGGCGGAGCTTTTGTGACGTCATTTACGGAACTAGTGGCTGAGGTCTGACGTGACTAGAGGTAGTATTATTTGACATCTGTCATATTTATTAACTTCCTGTATCCATACCTTCCATTTATGCTGTATTTGGAGGTCATAGTAATAGCAAAAAGACCATTAATATGGGCCTTCGATATTTTAATTTCCCAAAAGAAGAAAATACGAAGAAGAAATGGATGCATGCTTGCAAATGCGCAGATGATATTAACTGGAAGCGTGCTCTAATTTGTTCAGTCCATTTTAAAGCAGAAGACTATAATGATGACATGAAGTACCGACTTCTTGGAATTGAAAAATCCCAAAATCATCGTGCACTGAAGAGGCTGTTCAATCCAACGCCCCCCCCCCCCCCACCGTTTTTTCTTTTTTTTTTTACCTAATGGTAAGTTATAAGTTGAGCAATTTGCCAAAAACCTGCCGAAATTAATAGAGATATTAAGTTGGCAGATTCGCGTTCGATATCAGATGGACCAGTTCCGAAAAGTGGAAGGTGTCAGCTTATTCAGGTCACACGAAGGCATATGACTCAACTTTGCTTGCCCATCCCCTTCCTCTCTCTCTCTCTCTCTCTCTCTCTCTCTCTCTCTCTCTCACTGCCATGCTTAGCATCTTTCTTCCTCTATATATACAATATATGGCTTTGCTTTGCACATTATCTCTCTCTCTCTCTCTCTCTCTCTCTCTCTCTCTCTCTCTCTCACTGCCATGCTTAGCATCTTTCTCTTCCTCTATATATACAATATATGGCTTTGCTTTGCACATTATCTCTCTCTCTCTCTCTCTCTCTCTCTCTCTCTCTCTATATATATATATATATATATATGTGTGTGTGTGTGTGTATATATATATATATTTATATATATATATATATATATATATATATAAATATATATGGCTCTAACAATGTACACAAACAACCCATTAGTAAAATGACGTCAGAATTTTTCAATCGGAATATCCCTGAAGGAATCCCAAATTTTGACCTAATTTTTGTCCTCATGAATCCTCGACTCAAGCACCAATTTTCCAAACGTCTCATGGCTCCGAAGCAGAGTTTTTTTTAAAGAGTTCGATTTCTTGGAGGTTGTAAATGTTTCAGAAACCGGTGATCTATTATTATTATTATTATTATTATTATTATTATTATTATTATTATTATTATTATTATTATTATTATTGTTGTTATTATTATTATTATTATTATTTGCTAAGCTTCAACCCTTGTTGGACAAGCAAGTTGCTATAAGCCTAGGGGTCCAAACAGGGATAATAGCTCAGTGAGGAAAGGGAACATGAAAAAATAAGATATTTTAAGAACAGTGATAACATTAAAATAAATATTTTCCATGTAAATTATAAAAATTTAACAAAACAAGAGGAGGAGAAATAAGATAGAATAATTTGCCCAAGTGTACCCTCAAGCAAGAGAACTCTACCCCAAGACAGTAAAAGACCATGGTACAGAGGCTCTGGCACTACCAAAGACTAGAGAACAATGGTTTGATTTTTGTGTACTTCTCATAGAAGACCTGCTAACCATAGCTAAAGAGTCTCTTCTACCCTTACCAAGAGGAAATAAGCCACTGAACAATTACATTGCAGTAGTTAACCCCTAGGGCGAAGAAGAATTGTTTAGTAATCTTACTGTTGTCAGGTGTATGAGGACAGAAAAGAACCTCTAAAGATTAGGCCAGACTATTCAGTGTATACGTAGGCAAGGGAAAGTGAACCGTAACCAGAGAGAAGGATCCAATGTGGTACCGTATGACCAGTTCATATTTTGTATATATTTGTTAATTTATTTGATCTGTTGTTCTTTTTTTCATGTTTATATTGTAGTACCATTTTTGCTGGAAGAAATGAATTTCCTGGATTCCCATCTGATTAGTTCGATCTGTATTTAGTCTTCTTATCCTCCTATCCTAATTACATCTGAGTTTTATATATATATATATATATATATATATATATATATATATATATATATTTTTTTTTTTTTACCGTCTATCTGGAGATACATAACATAAAAATATAGTCAAGTGTTTTCATAAGATTTTGAATATTGCTTATAAGATGGAGGAAAGTTCCAGAGACCAAACACGATCAGCGCTTGAAGTCTTCTTCCACCCACATTACGACCAGAGGCAACCAGACAGCACAGGTGACAACATAGCATATTGCTACGGATAATTTTGCCATTTTATACGTTACACTTACCCCTTATCATTTTAATAATTCTGTGCATCGATAGATAAATACCCCGCATTTTGTAGCATATTAGAATGTCTATAATATAAACGATTACGAGAAAAGCCAATATAGAAATGATAAGAGCGTTATAGTCTCGCGAAGTAACTATTTCAGCAAAGCCTAAACGAAATGCAAAAAAAAAAAAAAAAACTAAATAATGACGCCGTACGTGTTTCATTCACAACATAATTTCCATTCTAGTATACGAATTGTTTAATTATACCACAAACTACTTGGTTAATTGTTATTAAGCAAATTACTGAGAACTTTTCAGTATTAGGAAACCCTGGGTGGATGGTTTACCTTCGTGATATTTGGTTTTATAAATTCTATTTCATATTGTTTTATAGTTCTCTTTACACTGACGCAGAATCACAGATATCTCGTGAGATTTATTTTGATGGTTATAATTACTAAGGCTATGTCCTTATGATTTACGTAAAAAAAGATGTATATCATTAAGTAACCGTAAGTTCATTAATTGGCGTATCATATCACAACCTGGAATGGCTAATTTTGATCGTTACAAATAATGAAATTTAGCTGTTACCTTCACAAGACACTACCTCTAATGTAACTTAAATTGTATTTAAAAAAAAAGCGAACAAAAATAAATGAGTAATAAAAGTAACTAAAAATAAATAATTTCCCCTCCGATCATTCATAGTGCCAGCTGATGTATCAATTATTGTGCCTATCAAAATGCCAAGGCCTTTGTGATTCCTTTTTCGAACAGCTAAAACTATGAATTTCTGTCGCGACTTTGACGGGCAGATTTTCAAACTTTTAATTAGTCGAAGTTTTAATACCTCAGTGATAAGCAATAATTCTAGGAATGGAATTCCATTCTTTTTTTCTTGTGGGGGGGGGGGTGACAAACGTCCATTAACGTTTAAAACGATTTAAAGCACATTTTACCAGTTGGTTATTATTATTATTATTATTATTATTATTATTATTATTATTATTATTATTATTATTATTATTATTATTATTATTATTATTATCATAACGATTTTCGAAGAGTAAAAGCTGTATACAATATTTCCTTTAAATGCATGAACGAGATCAAATTCTATAAAATGTCAATACAATTTTTCAATGTATTGATTGCGTTTTATTTAGGCTAGGGATTGAACACCTATTTGACTGATGTTTAGAAATGAAACTGAACCCTGAATCTAATCTACCGAGTCAGGCCTATTTCAGCAAATTACCAAAATTAAATACCAGAACCTACACTCTCTCTCCTCTCTCTCTCTCTCTCTCTCTCTCTCTCTCTCTCTCTCTCTCTCACATATGCATACATACTCACATACATACAAGTACGCTAACATACTCTTGCATAAACAACTAGAACAGGCATTCGGTAGAGCGCATACATTCGCCTATATCAAGCGGAATATTTCAGGAGAGGCACTTTTTGAGACTAGTCTCATGCAAATCAGATAATAATTGGCCACGATATGGCAAAGAGGTGATTTTGACCTTTTCGTGACCTTTGCCTCGTATTTTGAATCAAACTGTCCTATGATAGTGCTCAATTATACCACCAAATTCAAGTAGATTCATTCAAATGGCTTCTGAATTACGCAAATCGCAAACACCATGACAGACATTCAAACAGGTAAATATGCTTACACAAATAAGGGTGATGATATCACTATATTATGTTGTATATTACAAGATAGTCAATTGCATTATGCAAATTTTGGCACTAGTTTTGAGTAAATCGGTTAAAATTTACCAAGATATAGACAACGATTTTTTTTAGATTTCTGTGACCTTGATCTTGACCATTTGACCAAAGCCCTCCAAAAATCTTATAAATTGTTCTTGGATCATGACCAATCATTCAACTAAATTTTATGAAATTCGGTCAAATAGTTTTTGAATTATATGAATCACAACATCCAGACATTTAACTTCTATCAAAACATATCCTTCGCCGCAACGAAGTTGGCGAAGGAATTTACAAGTATGACCTGACAAACAATCATCATCCTACTATTGTAAATGCATTCGGAAACGTACTATCGAACATAAAATCATAACCATACTATCACACTGTTTACGCACAATCGCAAATATAATGCAATCGTAAAAAAAGATGACGGTGAAGCCCTCCATGCCCCCCCCCCCCCCCCCCCCCCCCCCCCTTCCCCCCCAAAAAAACTGACAAAGGTGTTCCAACCCTTCTCTTCATCTCGAGTTCCTCCTTTAAGAATTTTGGTTGGCGCCAAAGGAGAAACTTTTCTTCTTTATGCAGTTGGTGTGGCGGGAGGCTTATTACTTTTCCCTTTTCGCATTATATATATATATATATATATATATATATATATATATATATATATATATATATATATATATATATATATATATATATATATATATATATATATGTGTGTGTGTGTGTGTGTGTGTGTGTGTGTGGTGTGTATGGAACTTAACAATTAGTTTGGTTATGACGGTTGAACCTGGTACGTTACTATTATGAAGAGGTTGTTGAAGAAATTTCACTACGCTTGTTTGCTTCTTTTTAATCAATTTCCCAGGACAACCAGACTACCACTAGGAGCATCTCCAATCAACACTTCCATATTTATAGTATTCAAGCGAAGAGGACCACCCAACAAACATTAAACTAATTGAAACAGTCTTCACGAAAAGGAATACTTCATTTATAACATGCTCACTGACAGTAGGTTATCCTGATTTAAAAAGGGCTCTATATTTCTTGTGTTGTGCTATTCCTGGTACGTGATAAACTAGTCTATGGCATTTAGAAATCATTATGACTATTAGTGCAAAGTGAAGTTTATGTATAAATGTAAATATTCTATTTTCAATGTTCATAAGTTTTATTTTGATCTAATTAAGATTATATATTATTTATAGTTTTGTATGGTATTAGATGTATTGATGGTCAACGTTGGTGTTTCCTTCAATTCTCTGTCTTCTTGCAATATATATATATATATATATATATATATATTATATATATATATATATATATATATATATATATATATATATATGTATATATATATATATATATATATATATATATATATATATATATTAAATTGTTTCCGTTAACAAGGGTGGCTCATGCAAAAAATCAACAAACGAGTTACCCTTACATTCTTCCTTTACCTTTTGAATCATGGATTAAACTCCTTTGCCGAGAAACATCTACAACATTGGTAGCCTTGTACGCGAAAGTGCGCGTCACACATACACAGACACACACACTCACACTCACACCTACGTGTGACAGTGTGTGTACTTATACGAAAGCTATCGGTAATATGTTATTACTTCTTTCGAGTTATGCAGAAGTGTTCCTGTATTTTTCTCCTTTTATATGAGGATGGATTATTAAATATATAGCCCCGAAACATTCAGCCATTTGTATGCAACGTTTAATCACAGATGTTTCTTTATGGAATGAAATAATTGATATAATATTTCTCTCGTCCAATAGTTTGTATTCTTTTCCGAGTTTTCGGTCAAACTAAATTATGTTTCTCAAAATCTCATTTTTTTAATAGTTTTTTTTTGTTTCAATTTCTATAACCTATAATTGTTATTTGCTTGTGGATATGATAAAGAAATTATTTTAATATTCAATCAATTTATAACTAACCCAATGGACGAAGGCAGAAGGTAACCAGGAGTGGGAAATTTGCCTAGTCAGTTTTTCGAAAAAAAGAACAAAAACATTGTTTACAACAGCAGCAATAAGAAAAGAAAAAAAAAACAAGAGGACATAAAGGAAATAATATTTGACAGTTTCTCTTTCACAATTTCATAATACTTCTTATTCGAATGCATTAAAGAAATAAGAAGAAGGCTATGGGCGAGAAAATTTAGGGAATGGTTTCCGGATAAATACTAATTACTTAAATGAATATGATTCCATAATAAAATAGAAATTACATTTTTTTTTTTATTAATTATGACTTTTTGATTGATTACATGAAAATTATATTTATATAAGATTTCGTCCCGAAAAGCCGGAATGAATAAAGAATTTGTTTGTCTTATTGCCCAGTATTAAATTCTAATGGAAAATTATAACTTCATGGACATGGATTAACGAATTTTGAATTTATTTTATTTTCAATTCTTAGTAAATTTCGATTACAGTAATGCAATCAAATTTGATTATCAGTACTCATAATATACTTCTTTTGGATATATCATGTAAGTGAGAAAGATAATTAGCTTTATTTAAAAAATGTACATCCCAGATTTAATGAAATACCAATGACCATTAAAATTTAAATATCAAAATACATGTGGCTGAATATTTACAACCTAATTTCATATAGAAACATTATAATTGTCAATCAGTAAATTTTGAAATGCTACAAATCTAATTATATTTTGCATCTTCTATGGATTTAGCTGTTGAAATTTACTGCCCAAAAATCACTCTTATTTAAGATTTTGAGAAATGGCTAGGGTTAATTGTAAACTCTGAAAATACAGAAAATAATCACGATCTGGAAGTAAAGTGAGTTCTTAAGTTGATGATTACGATTAGTCTCCAATCCTAATTGCATTAAACGATGATTATGGCTGATTAGTAGAAGCCCCGTGTGAAGAATTGGTCATCAAATGGTGATATTCTCACAGCATAACTCTTCTTTATATCACTCAGGAGAGAACTCCTAAAATCAATCATTTTTTTCATGATATCATTCACTAATTTGTGTGTGTGCTTGTGTGCGTGTGTGTGTATATGTGTGTTGGTGAAGAAACCGGATAAAAGTATCTCGTGAATATAAGAAGCATGTTATTTTTCCTCATATTATAAAGATAAAAAAATCACTGGACTATTTTTCCCTGTTGGAGCCCTTTTGCTTAAATGCTCAAACTTTTTCAACTAAGGTTTTAGTCTAGCTAATAATAATAATAATAATAATAATAATAATAATAATAATAATAATAATAATAATAATAATAATAATAATAATAATAACATTTTGACAAACAAAACAAAGATTTTTCTACCAAAACGCGTAATATTCCTTTCAATTCTCAGATGGAACTAAGCCTTTACCAAATGAGAGTAAACTTGTTGTGATTCCCTGCAGAATATTACGAGCATTGAGCCTTTTTCTCCAATTGATGTATCTGTTTTTATATCAGGGAGTATAGGAGCTTGGGGTCTGGGTATTGCATCATTGTAAATAGTTCTCAATATTTTGGTGATGAAAGCATAAATGCTAATGATAATAATTATAAACATTATAGTTGTAACGATAATCATAATGGTAATAATAGCTCCCAGACTACTTACAAGATTAATTTGCAGAATGTTGTATGAAGAGGCAAAACCTGGTGAATGGGAGTTAGGAGTGTTTGTGAAAATGGCAATAAAAAAGGTGACCTGAATAATTGCAATAATTACTGAGGCATAACACTTACGTCAGTTGTTATGAAAATATATAGTATGCTTTTTTCTAAACAGACTGGGGAGAAAGATTGATGAAAACCTGAGAGACGAACAAGAAGGATTTCGAAGAGTTTGAAGTTGCACTGACCAAATTTTCATTTTTAAGGATGTTTTACAGTAAAGCGTAGAATATAGAAATCCCCTTTTGATGACATTTGTGTACTATGAAAAAGCATATGATAGTTTGCACCGGTCAATTTTGTGGAGAGTCCTGCGTTATTATGGAATTCCTCTTATATATGTAAGTCGGATTAAGTCTGTTCATGAGCATAGCAAGTGTAAAAAGTTAATGTTAATGGAGTCTTATCAAAAGTATTTCCAGTGAACAGCGGAGTACTCCAAAGGAATGTGTTGTCACCTATGTTGTTTTTCTTCCTCGTGGATTTTTTATGCGTAGAACAGTCAAAGATGGTAGAGAAGGATTGGACTGGATTGGTTATAAGAATTTAGGAGACATAGAGTATGGTGAGGATGCTGTCCTTGTTTGCCGAACACCACAGGATTTGTTGTGCTTGTTCATTTGAATGCATGAAATATCACACGAGGTTAGGCTTAAGATAAATAGAAAAAAAGAGAGAGATGATGATGACGGAGTATTGGACTGGATTGGTTATAAGAATTTAGGAGACATAGACTATGGTGAGGATGCTGTCCTTGTTTGCCGAACACCACAGGATTTGTTGTGCTTGTTCATTTGAATGCATGAAATATCACACGAGGTTAGGCTTAAGATAAATAGAAAAAAAGAGAGAGATGATGATGACGGAGTATGCAATGGAAGATGAAATTTCATTGAATGGAGAACAGATTAATAAGACAGAATCCTTTTGGTATTTAGGAACGATGATCTCTAATACAGAGTCTTTAGAATTAGAGGTTGGTGAAAGATTGAAAGGAACAAATTAGACAATGGCTAGGTTAAGTAAAATATGGAAATCAAATCGCCTGAAATTACCTATAAAAATCAGACTATATATCATTATATTGAGATCGGTGTTACTCTATGGACATGAGGTATGGGATGGTAATGAAACAATCTACGATAAATTCAGTTGATTGGAGAACAAAGCCCTCTGAAGGATTTTGTGAGTTAAATGGCAGGATATGATTATAAATGAAACTATAAGAGAGATTACTCGAGTGCCATATGTGGATAAAATCATGATGGCGTATAGCTGGAGTTGGTTTGGACAAGCTCTTCGTACTCCCCAATAAAGATTTGTTCTGCAAACGTTCATCTGGGTTCCACAAGGGATGATAAGAGTTGGAAGACCCAAGCCTACATGGCTGAGAACTCTGAAACGCAAAGTAAGAGATGATGAATGGAGAGGTATTGGGTTAGAAGATCAAGATAGAGATAGCAGGCGAAATCTAACCGTAGTCTTTGCGTCAATAGGCATAGGAGGAGAGGAATAATAATAATGATAATAATAATAAAAATAATAATAATAATAATCATCATCATCATCATCATCATCATCATAATAGTAATAATTTTCTAAACGGTATTTATGATAATTACCTAGGATATACAGAGGCCTATGGAACGGGAAAATTCATGCCATGTATCCATCTCGCTTCATATGCCTTTTAAAAGAAGGAAAACGGAAGTGGATAGACGTTTCTCGTAGAGACTTTGATCAATAAATAAGACAAAAATTTACCTTCGTTAGTTAAGCCAGTAGACCGATTACAAAAATACGAAACAAAATTTCCAGTTTGGTTTCCAGCGACCTATACAACAAAGGCCCTTTGGAAAATGAAATAAGTAGGCGACAATAACGAGGAAGCAAAATTCTATGTTTTATGGTTATGAGGATAAATAGTTTTAGTGTTCGTTGATGGAGAATGTTGGATATTGCGGACGCCAGTGAAGAGAGAGAGAGAGAGAGAGAGAGAGAGAGAGAGAGAGAGAGAGAGAGAGAGAGTTTTAATAAGCAGAGTCTATATTGCTAGAAGAAGAAGAAGAAGAAGAAGAAGAAGAGAGAGAGAGAGAGAGAGAGAGAGAGAGAGAGAGAGAGAGAGAGAGAGAGTTTTGTTAAGCAGAGACCATATTGCAAAGAGAGAGAGAGAGAGAGAGAGAGAGAGAGAGAGAGAGAGAGAGAGAGAGAGAGAGACCATTGTTAAGAGTTACAAGGATTCTGGATGTCTCAAAAACTTTTTAGTCCATCGTTGAGAATCCATTTGGACTTGGGCAGAGCGATCTAGAGTTTTTATGATCTTGTCTAATCTATACTTGAACTCATTTATCGTGTTCCTTTTTACTACATCTGTTGGCAGTGTATTTCAAGTATTTGCGTTGAGTGGAGTTTTATTTCTTCACTTCCAGTTTGTATCCGTTACCTCTGGACTGATTTGTGCAAGGCCTGAATAGATTGTTGTAATCTTCACTTGTTAATCCTCCAGGAATTTTGAACGCATCCATTAATTGTCCCCTTAGTCTAGTTTGTAGATAAAATAAATTCAAACGTTCCACCCTCAGTCTATATCCAAATTGCCTTTATGTTGGGACTACTATGCATTTCAGGCAAAATATTGTGTTTTTCTTTAATATCTCCCATACTAATTACTTGATCAGAATGATACTTTGACACAGCACCCTATTGACCTCCCCTAATTTTTGATACTTTAACACACCAGCAATTCTCGTTAATTAAGGCATTTAATCCTGTCATAATAAAGCGCAAGTCGAGTGAATCGGGTAAGTAGGTGAAGCAATTCAAATGCCTACTCTCCCCCGTCCCTGCCCTCTCCTTTCCTCCCTCTGTCTAGACCCTCTTCCTATCCCTCTAGTATCCCCCTCTCCTAGTCTCTCTGGTGTCGCTTACTATACCTTTTCTGTAACCTGTTATATTTGTTAATAACTGATAGCATTGATATGTTGGATACTTTTATTTCGTCAGATTGTATAAGGAGTGTATAGCCTTTAGCCTATTCATCCAACTTCATGAATACCTGTACGGAGGGCTTCTTTTATCTATGTTTACATTATGAAACACGCGTTTTCCAAAGGCAGGATTGATAGGCTTTATTGTCCTCGAAAGCCTTGTGTGGAATAAACAAAAGCTGTAGAATACAAACAGAATTATGCCGTGACAAAAATGATTATAGTATTCAAAACTATGTTGAAAAGTCTAAAAACTACATAATTTGTTGGATTGATATTTCACAATAACACACACACACACACACACACACACATATATATATATATATATATATATATATATATATATATATATATATATATATATATATATATACATATATTTATTTATCTATATATATATATATATATATATATATATATATATATATATATATATATATATATTTATATATATTTAAGGAGTAAATTATAGGGAAAATATTAATATTTACTTATTCATTCATATGCTTGTGTTAATTATGCCACATTGTGTTATTTTGTGTCCAACAAACCTAAAGTTTCTCCTACCTGTTAAGACTAATCCTTAGTTTGTTGTTAGCTTGTTCCTTTCTCTAAATGGAATGGAGACGTCATGCAAATACATTTCTGATTTTACTGGGTCAAATTAACATGCTAGTCATTAATTTGATGGGAAAACCTCCTCAGTAAAACCAACACTGAGACAACAAACTCTACCTTTCAAGTGGGTAAAGTCCATCAATCCTGCCTTTGGTAAACGTGTTTCATTATTTTTACACAATTGAAGGAAGCCATCAGGGCAGGTACATCAAGTTGGATGAAATACAACAATATCATGAAATGTTAATAAGAATTATAACAAGTATCCAACATATCAATTCTATCAGTTATTAACAAATATAACAGGTTAAAGAAAAGGTAGAGTAAGCGACACCAGAGAGACTAGGAGAGGGGGTTCCTGGAGGGATAGGAGGAGGGTCCAAACAGAGGGAGGAAAGGAGAGGGAAGGGACGGGGGAGTGTACGCATTCGAATTGCTTCACTTACTTACCGGATTCACGTGACTTGGGCTAAATTATGACAGAGTACTGTGTCAAAGTATCATTTTGATCAAGTAATTAGTATGGGAGATATTTACGAAAAACACACCATCTTTTGCCTGAAATTCATAGTAGTTTGGTGGTCCTTGTACTGCTTTCAGTCTATTTACTGTATATTCTTCTGAATACTTTGAGCCCAGAGTTGATATCTGTACTCTAGATTGGGTCTTACTAGTGATATGTAGAACTAAAATAGATCGTCTTTGTTTCTGTACTTGAATTGTATCTTTATGTAACCTATTAATTTTGTGCGTTTCTTTTCAGCTTTTATGCTCTGTTTGTTTATTAAATCTTTACTAATAATAAGACATGGATCTTCCTGCTGGTCGACACTTTCGATTACACTACTCAGCATTGAGTAATCTGTTTGTGGGTTACTATAACATATGTGCATAACTTTGCATTTCCCTGAGTTGCAAGACATTTGCCATTTTGCGGACCTTTCACCCAACTTAATTGGACCCTTTCTTTAGATTTCTACGTCCTCTCAGTTTGTAGCATTTATGCATTCTGAGAGAGAGAGAGAGAGAGAGAGAGAGAGAGAGAGAGAGAGAGAGGGAGAGAGAGAGAGAGGTATGCGACCGGTTAATAAATCAAAACGTACAAAACATTGGCGAATACAGTAAGCTCCATCCATCAATAGGTTTATATCCCTTTGAGCCGGTTGGTAATGCTAAACTAATGGTTGCCATACTCTTCGCTATTTGAAGGCGATCAGATTAATTACCCATTGTGATGAATGATGGAAAATGGAGCCATGTTTTTCGCCTTATTATTTTAAATCGTCGAAAGAGTCCGAGGCTGGTCGATGGCTCTGAATCAATTAATTAATGGCCACAAAGGAATACATTATAGCAAAGTCTCTGCCACGTGTTACTAACGTCATCAATGGAAGTTCATTATGGAAATATGTTTCTTTGTGGTTCATGCTCTCTCTCTCTCGGAGCACGTGTATGGTCACGGTTTAAAGAGCTCCTCTTTGAATGGCTATTTTTCGTGGTTATAATAGTGGCTGACATAGAATGGTGATTAATTCTTGAAGTTGAATGTGCAGTGACAATGATAGTGGTATAGTGATTACTTACACCTAATGTGAACATAGTTAATTTAGCAATTCAAAACTGTTAAATCTGAGTAAGAGACCCCTGCACAAATTTTTCCTTTTCCGCGCATGCGCAGTAAACACCTTATGACGTCAAGACTCTAAAACTGTGTTGTTTCTCTCGAATACCGAATATCGTTTCTTGATATCTTAGAATACTGTAGTTATTATAGTGTTCATCTTACAAAAAACTAAATATTTCAGTAAGAAAATTGAAATATGTATCCAGACACTGCTAATGAAGTAGGAGAAGAAATGCGGAGAGGAAACAGAGAGAGAGGCAATCCTCTTTTATCGTCGCTGAACAGTCCTTCACGGCAAACACTTGCCAGATGCACAAAAAGCGAACTCCAAAAGCACTGCAGTCAACTAGGACTAAGAGGTATCTGGACGAATAAAGATGCCTTAATTGATAAACTAATGGAGCATTATGAAAATATTGGAGAAAATCATCCATCGCATGCTCCCAGCCAAGATAGAGACCGTGACTTACAGATATCAAACCCGGCACAGTTATATCAAAGGTTTGAAACTTTTGTTAGAGAGACAGAAGACAACTTCTATGTTATAAATAACTCTTTAGCCGATAAGGAGAGAATAATAGGAGAGCTACAAACTAAATTATTCCTTGCTGAAGAAAAAATCAGACATCTACAAGAAAACCTTCAAAATAAGTACGGATCATGTCCCTCTGAAGCCATCACTCCTCCATTGAATGGGAAAAATTTATTACTCATTGGAGATTCCTGTCTAAAGGAAGTTAAGTCTAGTGACCTTCAAGATAGTGTCATGGTAAGAACCCTACCAGAAGCAAATATGGACTTACTAAAATCTTGGGTAATGGAAAAGCTGGAACATTCACCTAAAGAATGCGTCATTTATTGTGGAACTCAAGATCTACTCGTCGAGGATATTACAGTGGAGGGAATCATCGACAATCTGGGCACCGTTATTGCTGAACTCAAAGAGAAAAATCAAGAAATAGAGGTAAAGGTCTGTGAGCTTGTACCATCAATGAAAACAAATAATTTACCTGAAAGAATAACTGAATATAATACCAAAATGGAAGAATGGTGTAATAAAAATGGAGTTACGTTGATTAAAACACAAAAATTCTTCAAGCTAGGAACTGGCGACCTAGATATTAACTGTTACGATGGCCAAAATGATAAATGCTATGATTTACTTAATAGAGTAGGTGCCATTAGATTGTTAGATGCTATTTCCTCTGTATACTTAGATAATTTTGTTTGTTCCAACTGGAAAGCTGTTAAATCAAATTTATGTAGTTTTAACAATAATATTCTCGGAACTAATACTATGGAAGATGTAAGTACAGAATTGTTGGCAAATCGAGTGAAAAGGGGAAGAAATATAACGAGGCCCCAACAAAATAAAAACAAGTATTTTAGGAAAGAGAACCTCTCTCGAGGGGGATATGCCAATTCTCAAACGCGTTCTAGATATAATAATGATAGTAATGGCTCAGGCTATACTTATAGAAATAACAAAACTGGCAACTACAGTAATCATATTAATACTAGAGGTAATAGATATGGCTGTTATAACTGCGGTGAATTCAATCACCAACAATCGAACTGCAGATTTGATCATAAACTAAGATGTAACATATGTTATGAATTTGGTCACAAAAGTAGATTATGTGAACAAAACCCCAACTACTAGGATCTTGGCCAGGAAGATAGTGCCGACAGGAAGACTTCTCCTAGATTCAGTGATATGTTAACGGTAGTCCATATTAATGCCCAATCCTTGTTAAGTCATAAACTTGAAATAGAACTTATGTTAAACGAACAAAACATTGATATTTTATGTGTTAGCGAGACATGGTTATACACTAATATAAGTGACGCATTTATAAATATTCCCCTATATGATGTCTACCGTCAGGATCAAGGTCGGGGTGGAGGGGTATGTATATTTGTCAGAAACTATTTGAAGGTCACCGAAATAAATTTAACGATCGAAAAATGTGAGGGTGTAGAAGATAAGTGGATCTCGATTCAATATCGCAAGTTTCCTTCTGTTATTGTAGGATGCGTATATCGCCATCCCAAAGCACCGGCAACCTCTTTTGATTATATCTCTGATATTTTTAAAGAAATTATTTTACGAAATAAGCATATATTTATCTATGGGGACTTTAATGATGATCTGCTAAAGACCGAGAATAAAATGTCTAAACTAATTAAAAAACTAAATTTCGATCAGATAGTAAACAAACCTACGAGAGTTACTCCTACATCAGCGTCTTTAATTGATCTCGTAATAACAAATGCTAAACATATGATAACAAAAATTGATATTATACCAAGCTTGGTGGCAGACCACGAGACAATCTTAACTCATCTAAATATTCGTAAGCCAAAAAAGAAACCTGTTTTAAAAACTTTTAGATGTTTGCAAAATTATTCTCCAGACTTTCTTTGTAACCTCCTCATGAATAACGTAAATATATTAAATGGTATTTTAAATACTGACAATGTAAACAACCAAGTTGGAACTTTAAACGACGTCTTTACAGCTTGTCTAAACATTTGTGCTCCGGTTGTAACGAAAGAAATCGTTCGTCCCCCTGCGCCCTGGATAACAGATGAAATAAAGCGAGACATGAAAGAAAGAGACAGACTGAAAAGTGAGTTAAAAAATCAAACTTTTAACATCCTTCTGAGAGAAAAACATAAAGACCTGAAGAAGAGAGTAAACTCAAAGTTAGCGGCAAGCCGTAAGCAGTTTTACAAAAGCGAATATCTGAAAGCTAAAGGCAATGTCTCTGCTACTTGGAAAATAACAAAAAATATGCTATTTAATGGTCAACAAACAGATAAGAGCTCTATGCTATTGCCAGCAGTAACTGATGTACACTCTAAGGCTGAAAAATTCAATGATTTTTTCGCTGAGGTCGGGAAAAAAACTTTCGAAAAAACCCAAGAGGAAATTAGGAAATATAATATCTCTACTGAAACAGTACGTAATATTCCAGTTAGAGAATTAGATAGTTTTAAGCCTACTCCTGTTGATTGTAATACTGTCATATTAATTATAAAAAATCTTAAAAACACAAATGCTTTTGGATCTGACGGGATTAGCTTGCGTTTCATTAGGGATGGGTTATATATTATTGCTTTTTACCTGACAGTTATAATTAACACATCCATAGCCACTAAAGAGTATCCGGACTTATGGAAAAATCCCCACGTAATTCCTGTTTTTAAGAGTGGTGATATGGAAGACGTCTCCAATTATCGTCCTATATCTTTGCTACCGGTATTGTCAAAAGTTCTGGAAAAAATAATTGCTATTCAATTAACTAATTTTTTAGAGACAAATGGTCTAATCTCACAAAGTCAACACGGCTTCAGGCCAAAATTATCAACTGAAACGGCTCTATTAAAAGTATCAGATAAGATTTATAATAACATGGATAATAAGAAAGTCTCACTACTCCTTTTACTTGACCTCTCAAAAGCCTTCGATAGCGTGAACCATAATATATTATTTGATAAATGTACATCACTAAGTATAGATCCACTTTGGTTTATGAATTACCTACATAACAGATCCCAGTCAGTTAGAATGGGTCAAACTGTGTCGTCCCAAAAAACTGTAGAGTTTGGTGTGCCGCAGGGCTCTATTCTTGGCCCAATACTCTTTGCAATTTATGTCAATGATCTGGTCAAATCACTACCCGGCTGTTTTGTCATCCAATATGCCGACGACACCCAGATCTTAATTGAAGGAAATGTAAGTGAAATAGACGAACTAATTCATAGGGCAAAATGCATACTAAAGAAGGCCAAATACTACTTCTTAACTAATGGTTTGCTTCTTAATGAGAAAAAAACACAATTAATTTTTATAGGTTCCCGACAATATATATCAGAAATTGGAGATAATGTACAAATAGATTTTAATGGAAATATGATTAAACCCATGAAAGCTGTAAAAAATCTAGGGGTTTATTTTGACAGATATATGACGTTTGAAACTCATA
>NC_090734.1:109474170-109494170 GCF_036898095.1 Palaemon carinicauda | reverse complement strand
TACCGAAGAAGCATTTGCGACAAAAATATTTGGAAAATTAATGTCTCGTGACCGATTTCTCAATTTATTACAGTGTTTACATTTTTCTGATAATTCTTTACCAAGACGGAATAGATTACAAAAAAATCAAAATATCGTTGATATGATAAAGAAAAAGTTCAAGACAAAACTGTACCCATTCTAAGATCTGTGCATTGATGAGTCACTTATACTGTGGAAAGGAAGATTGGGATTCCTTCAGTACATTCCCAGTAAAAGGCACAGATTTGGAATAAAGTTATTCGTGTTAGCTGATGTCGAGACGGGATATATTTTAGATTTTATCATATATACGGGTGAAGAAACTGAAATTGAAATCGATAAAAATCTCAAAGTCAGTGGAAGCGTAGTGAAATTGCTATTGAAAGATTATTTAGGAGTAAATCATATATTGTACTGTGATAATTGGTATACGAGTCCAACATTTTCATTTTTACATGAAAACAGCACCGGGGCCTGTGGGACTGTGATAACAAGGCGAAAACAAATGCCCAAGTTTCCAGTGCTAAAAAAAAGGTGAAATAATGAGCAAATCTTGCAATAATCTCTTATGCTTGAAGTGGCATCATAAGCGAGAAGTTCATATTCTTTCTTCTGTGCATAAAGGAAACATGGTTCAAACAGATAAGCTCGATCATTTCACCGGTGAAAAGGTACAAAAACCACATGTTGTAGTAGAATATAATGTAAAAATGCGTTTAGTTGATAAAAGTGATATGTATATGAGCACCAATGAATGTAAGAAAAAAAGCTCTAAGTGGTATAAGAAGTTATTTTTTCATATAATAGATATGCGCCTTCTCAATGCATATACGACGTACCAGGTAAAAACTGGGTACAAGCCTCCATTTAACTATTTCATAAAACAGGTAATAAGGCAATTAATATATAGATATCAGGGAGCAGTAGTAAGAGCGAGGGAAGTAGCAGTGATTGGTGATAATCTAACGCGCTTGACCGGATGCACTGGGAAACATTTCCCAGCGTCATTTGCCCCCTCGGAAAAAAACCCCAAGCCTCGAAAACGATGTCACGTTTGCTCCCATAGTACTAAGAAAGAAAGGAATTCAAAGAGAACATACTATCAGTGTTCTGCATGTGATGTTCCTCTTTGCATTGAGCCATGCTTTAAAATATACCATACTGTAAAGGTTTTCTAATTTTGTTTGCAGCTAAGGATAAATGTATTTTATTTTAGATATCTTATTTTCAGTTTTTTTTAGTATTCACAACCTTGTCAAGTAATAAAAATGTAAATACAGAATATACCATACTGTAAAGGTTTTCTAATTCTGTTTGTAGCTAAGGATAAATATATTTTATTTTGAATATCTTATTTTCTATTTTTTTTTAATATTGATAATTTGTCAAGTAATAAAAATGTAAATACAGAATAATTAGCCATGTTTTAAAATATACCATACTGTAAAGGTTTTCTAATTCTGTTTGTAGCTAGGGATAAATATATTTTATTTTGAATATCTTATTTTGGTTTTTTTTTTTTTTTTAATATTGATAATTTGTCAAGTAATAAAAATGTAAATACAGAATAATTAGCCACGTTTTAAAATATACCATACTGTAAAGGTTTTCTAATTCTATTTGTAGCTAGGGATAAATATATTTTATTTTGAATATCTTATTTTCGTTTTTTTTTTTTTTTAGTATTGATAACTTTGTCAAGTAATAAAAATGTAAATACAGAATAATTATGCTTTTTTTCTTATCCTGGTTATCTTGAAATGATACGCTGGAAGTAATCAAATATCTCTCTCGTCCAATTATAATAATTTTCTCTCTATATCACACAAATAAATATCTATGTTAATTTGTGCATATAATTATGATCATTTGTAAGAGTAAAACTTTTGTGACACTAATAATTATAGTATGCATATAAGAGAGCATTCTTCTCTGAAATTATTTTTATGTAACTATGAAAGAATATATAACAACCATCTGCTACAACAATTAGTGGTCTAATAAAAATGCAAGTAGGCAAATCAAAATATCTACTTATCCTAATCAATGTGTCGATTATAGGGTACCATATATAATATTTGTAACATTATTATAATATGCTTTGTAATAAAGGGGAAACTATTATACTCATTTAAAAAACGAGTTGAAGGTAGTAATTAATATTTTTAAGAAATCAAATCTTATAAATCTTTTACAACTACGTGAAGAGTAATCAAATACTTATTGTCCTATGTTCGTAAGTTAGAGCAGTGCAAATACAAGGAATGAAAGATTTAGAACAAAGACCAAGTGTTGTCACTGATGTCATTCAGAGGTAGACCTATAAGCTGACAGATTATCCTCCAAAAGATGCCGCCTGCTGTGTCTTTAATTTACCGTCAAAATCCGACTCCACACCGTCCTTCCCACTACTATATCCCCCCGGTCTCTGAATAATATGCTCCTACGGCTGGCAGCGGAATTTACGACCTTTATTCGCAAATAAAAGCTCATACAGTTAATTTCACAAGATTTGTTATATACCACTGGATTCGGCATTTAATGGTCTTTCTTTCAAAGTATATATAAAAACATTTACCTTAACTTATTTTTTTCCTAAATCTTGCCGTTGTGGTGGACGGACACGATCCGAATGGAGCCGCAGTGAAGTGGTTAATAATGGGCCTAAACCCGACCATTTTAATAGAGGAAATTCATGTTATGTTTCCCCCGTTATATAATTGGATGCGAGATATATTTCGTTAATTTCTTGTCGTTTTTTCTCGACTTAGTTTTCGTCAATATCATTACAATTTTATGATGTTCGTAACAGCACATTGTATAAATTAATGCAGTCTTAGTCTATTTTTTGTCAACTTTATTCGCTGCTGTTTTAGTCTACTATTATCTGTTATTTATACTTTTATCTTGTTTATGGTTCTATCTTATGCAAATATCTACTTGTAAATGCCTACTTTGGAATACACGATGTAAATATGAGAAATGAAGGATTGATTTGACTTCATTTGTTTTGATTTGTTAGTTATATAACTTCATATTTCTCAAAAGATAAACAATTTTTTTACCCAAATCGTTTGGAGATTTTCGATAGGAATACTCTGTTGTCCAGTAATGGAACCAGAATTAATCACTGTTAAAAGGTCCTTTTTATTCTTAAGTTATGCAGATATTAGCAGACAGTAATGGTAATTATCTTCATCCTATGTGAATAAATGAGCCTTGACGGTTTCGAAAGTCTCTTGTGAGAAGAGGAGTAAGTGACAGGACTAAGGGGTATCAAACAATGGCTGTTGATGACTCAGTAGCCAGAACAATGGGCATTCGTAAAAGACTATTCCTACCCGGCAGGTACAGTAACATCTCTTTTTTTTAATTTTTTTTTTCAATAGGTGTATTTTCTTCTAAAGCAGTTGACTACAAACCGTGAGTGTCGTGTCGAATGTTCTTTACTTTGATGGCAGATTTTCCGGTCCCATACAGCAGGGGAACCCTACTCTCTACAGGACCTCCGCTGTCGTTTTGCCTTGTTCTTACAGAGTATTTTCGTTTCAGATCACGTATTGTTTACAAAGGATGTGCGTCTTTTTTTTTTCTTGTTCTTTTTTTTGGCGTATATCTCATTTCTATATATTCAAACTTGTTACACTAATTCTTTTTAACGTTTGGAGATTTGATTAACTTTTATGAATAAAGAGTCCGACACCCCCACCAGACCTACCTTCTCTCGGTATGTGTGGGGGGCGTCATTTCAGTGATTTTTGCCTTGTCCAAGTTATTCAACCATGTTTCAGATAATGCTAGCATATCCAAATATTTCTTTTTTATCAATTCTCGAATTTGAACAGTCTTATTACCTACAGATTGTATATTTACATAGCCACAGTTTATAACCTCCCTAGTAATCATGATCAGTATTTTCCGCTAGTCTTTTCAATTCCAAGTCATAAGCTTTGCAGTCTCTAGAATTTACTGTGTGGTAACTTGGTTTGTTTGACTTTGTGTAGTTTATACACTTTGACACTTGCGAGTTACGCTCCCTGGTGGAATGTCTCCCTGAATATTTCCCGCAGACTTTATCATCATTCTTAGACTTGCAATCTTTTTCTAAATGTCCTTACCTCTGACAATGGTAGCAGGTGATCACGTGGTACATATCACGTATGTTATAGATACCCCCATCGTAACGAGACTTTGTCCCCATTATCAGTAACAGCCCTCTGAACTTCAGGATCACATTTCAGCACATAGTGAGTGGTGCCCCCCCCCCCCCCCGAGGCATTTTTTCTTAAGGACTACACCTATCTTCTCTTCTATATTTTGGATTTGGTTCAGGCAGTGATTTCTTTAAATCAAAGCATTTACTACATCATTTTCATCATTGTGTACATTGCATATCATTATTTTTGGTTTTAGTTTTCCGATATTTCTCGTGTACCAACCGTGTGTCACACGATCGTACATAAATTATTTTGTATATATTATGCTTGTATCTGTGCTCTTACCTTGCACTAAAAAGAACCAGAACAAACATGTCTGCGTGTCGCCTATGCAACATTGTCATTATCTCGAAAATGTATTTTCCTGTTGCCTTGAGGTTTTGTTTATAAAGGAGAGTGTTCTTTAATAAAATGACTCAGTTGATTGCATCCTGCCTTTGAGTCATAACCTTTCTCTCGGCCGTCACATTAGCGACCCTGGAAGTCGACTCGCTCCCACCGCCTTCCACCGCCAGCATTGGTACTATGACGGACTCTACAGAAGTTGGCACTGGGGCTGTTCCATTTAAACTTTCACCGTTCGCCAGCGGAGAGGCGTTTGCTTGGTTTCAGCGCACAGAAGTCCAGTTTCGCATCAACGGCGTGACTCGCTCAACCACCAAAGCAGATTATGTTCTCGTGGCGATACCCGAGGACACCTTCCCAGAAATACCCGACTGGCTTTGTGAACAAGGAGACACCCCAATAGTGTATGACGCCCTCAAAACATACCTTTTGCAGCAGTACTCGCCGTCGCCAGCCGCCCGTATAGCAAAGCTTTTTCAGCTCTCTCAACAACCGTTGGGGGACCAAAGGGCTTCGCTTGCCCTCAGGGAAATGACCAGTATCGCTCACCTTCAACCTGCCGCAGACGGCTCTCCTCGTGAGGTGAACCTACTTCGTGCCCTTTGGATACGCCGTTTACCCGGACCTATACGCGCTGCCATACCCGATGTCGATAGTTTACCCATAAAGGACTTGATGACCAAAGCCGACGCCCTTATGGACAGCCACTTCAAGACCTCCATCAACGCCTCCACCCCTGACGAAGAAGATGCCTATTCAACGTCAACCGAAGCTGACATGAATGCCGTAGGACATACACGCCTACCCCGTGCCCTGCCGAAGCGGCGACAAAGCCACCCACCACCCACCGATCGCTCGCGCCCCAACAAACGACTTCTGCAGCCACTTACTGCCTCCCATCCGCCACAGTTTTGCTACTACCACTTCAGATTCTGGGCAACCGCGAAGAAATGTGCAGAGGATTGTCAGTGAACCCCAAAAAAAAGTGTAAGTAGGCCATCGCTCGTGGCGGTGGCCTCCCGTGTTTCTAATCTTTTCTTTTTACATGATGCAGGAGCAGGCATGCGATTTTTGGTCGACACGGGTGCTTGTCGTTGTCTTTTGCCAAGGAAACTCTTCAAGACACGACGTAGTCTGTGTACATCTGCCGACGTCCACTTGGTAGCTGCCAAAGGATCTGCGATACCCACCTACGGTTACGAGAACCTCACATTATCGTTCGGAAACGGTAAATTCAATTGGAAGTTTCTCGTTGCTAACGTCACAATGCCAATCCTCGGTGCGGATTTCCTCTCTCATTTCCACCTTCTGGTCGATGTCGCCCACCGACGATTGGTCAACGCAGACTCGTACTTGTCGACACCTCTTCAACCTGCCCCTCTAACCTTGCTCTCCAATCAGCGCACCCACGGATGACTACGCACACCTCCTCACGTTGTACCCGGAAATTTTCCGTCCAGAACTTCGCCAAACGCCCATGGTTCCTGCCAAGCACGGTATTTATCACCATATCAAGACAACGGGACCCCAGTCTTCGCAAAATTCAGACGTCTGGCACCGGAACGATTGGAAGCCGCCAAACAGACGTTCGCCGAAATAGAGGAAATGGGCCTTTGCCAAAAGGCCTCCAGCCCATGGTCGTCACCCTTACACATCGTTCTGAAGAAAGACGGCTCCCTCCGTCCGTGCGGGGATTACAGGCGCCTGAACATGCAAACAGAACCGGATCACTACCCCCTCCCAAACATTGCCGACGTGACCTCCTACTTGCACATATCAAAGGTTTTCTCTACGCTCAATCTCCTGAAGGGGTATTACCAGGTGCCTATGAACCCAGAAGACATCCCCAAGACTGCCATCACCACTCCGTTTGGTACATACACCTTCAATTACTCCTGTTTTGGCCTTCGTAATGCTGGGGCCACGTTTCAACGTCACATGGATGGCATCTTAGGGGACCTCCCTTTCTGTGTAAGTTATGTGGACGACATACTTGTGTTCTCCTCCTCAAAAGAGGAACACCTCCGTCACCTGCGCATCGTGCTCGACCGCCTGCAACAAAACGGCCTAGTAGTCCGGTACACCAAGTGTACCTTTGGCGCCAACGAAGTGTCGTTCTTAGGGCACCGCATCACTCCTGAAGGAGTCCACCCCCTCCCTGAGAAGGTAGCAGCCGTTCAGAACTTCCCCGTGCCCTCGACCGTCAAAGCTCTGCAGGAATTCTTGGGCATGATCAACTATTATCACTGTTTTCTGCCAGCCATTGCCGCCACTCTTGCTCCCCTCTACGCCTCCCTCAAGGGCAAGCCAAAGGACCTGAAGTATGGTCCCCATCAAGAAGCAGCCTTCTGCAATGCAAAGAAAGCCCTATCAACTGCTGCGACTCTCACTTTTCCTATCCCACATGCCCCTCTCCTTCTCTCCACCGATGCCAGCGACGTCGCTATTGGTGCAGTACTCGAGCAGGTGGTCAACGGCTCGCCCTGCCCATTGGCCTTCTTCAGCAGAAAACTGTCCAAGGCAGAATCGGGCTATTCTACCTTCGATCGAGAATTGCTGGTGGTGCACTTAGCTGTCCGTCACTTTTGTCATTTCCTAGAAGATACGCCCTTCGTCATTCGCACAGACCACATGCCTCTGGTGCACGCCTTTACTCGACAGTCTGATGCCTGGTCCGCCCGGCAACGCCGACATCTCTCCGCCGTGGCTGAATACAATTGCACCCTTATATACGTCCCTGGGAAAATGAATCCCGTTGCTAATGCCCTGTCAAGAAACTCGTTGGCTGCCGTTCAAATGGGATTGGATTACAACGCCCTGGCTGAAGCCCAACGACAGGATCCAGAATATCAAGCATGTAGGACATCCTGCACGTCCCTCCGTTGGGAAGACTTCCCCCTCGACGACTCCAACACCACTCTCCTCTGTGACGTCAGTACTGGCAGACCACGACCTTGGATTCCGGCTCCCATGCGCCGACAGGTGTTTGATTTCATTCATGGCCTTTCACATCCCTCGTGCCGTTCTACTGCACAGCTGCTGAAGGCAAAGTTCATTTGGCACGGCATTTCTAAGGATGCTAAGGATTGGGTCCGCGCCTGTACTTCTTGCCAAACTTCCAAAGTACATCTACACACGGATTCAGGAGTGGGCACCTTTCATCAACCTCGGCGTCGTTTCGCACACATTCATGTCGACGTTGTAGGCCCCTTACCCACATCACAAGGACATCGTTACCTGTTTACCGTCATCGACCGCTCCACCCGTTGGCCTGAAGCCATTCCCATGGAAACTGCAACGTCCGCCTCATGTACATCTGCCTTACTCTCTGGATGGATTGCAAGATTTGGTATCCCTGAGCATATTACTTCTGACAGAGGAACCACTTTCACCTCTCAATTGTGGACATCATTAGCGAATTTCCTGGGCATCACCCTACATCAGACAACGGCCTACAACCCCGCTGCCAATGGAATGGTTGAACGTTTTCATCGCACCCTCAAAGCAGCTTTGATGTCCCGCTGCAAGGATTCACTCAGCTTACCTGGGTCCTCCTGGGACTAAGGACCACTCCTAAAGACGCCCTCAACGTCTCGGCAGCTGAAATGGTGTATGGCGACCCGTTGGTTGTCTCGGCCGAATTTTTTCCTTCTACAACCTTCCCACGTCGTGGGAAAATTTATTCCATGCCACCAGACTTACAAGCCCCCAGCGAAGCATCACATACAAACAGACTTGCATTCGGCAACGCACGTCTTCCTGCGCAAGGACACTACCAAGCCACCGCTAACGCCTCCTTACACGGGCCCTTTCCTTGTGATTTAACGCAGTCCGAAAGCATTCCTACTAAACATTCGTGGCAAAGAAGACTGGTTCTCCATTGATCGTCTAAAACCTGCTTATCTACTGCCAGATGACCCGCCCACAGTTCGCCTCTCTAGAGCAGGGCACCCTATTTAACATGTACGGTGTGTCATTTTTAGGGGGGGAGCCATGTACCAACCGTGTGTCACACGATCGTAAATAAATTATTTTGTATATATTATGCTTGTATCTGCGCTCTTCCCTCGCACTAAAAAGAACCAGAATAAACATGTCTGCGTGTCGCCTATGTAACATTATCATTATCTCGAACATGTATTTTCCTGTTGCCTTGAGGTTTTGTATATAAAGGAGAGTGTTCTTTAATAAAGTGACTCAGTTGATTGCATCCTGCCTTTGAGTCATAACCTTTTTCTCGGCCGTCACACTCGTTTCAGTATCAGCCACCAATGTCTGAATTTTGTTTGCCTCCTCTTCTCTGATCATATTGTTTGCAAAGTTTACAACATTTCCATTCGTAGTTGACCTCATGTTAAGTATAGGAATGTCTTTAAGTGCTTGTTCAACCTCACGTTTTCTTTCAGTAATTTTAGTTGTTGTATTAGTTGATTTAATTATCAACAGATTTGTTTCCTTAACTTTGTCAGCAAATATCGGTTTCTCCAGCTTTGGGTCTATCAATGTTTGAAGTATTGCTTTAATTGATTCCATATTCATGGCAAGAATGTCGACTTTCTCAGTGAGGTCAGTCGTCTGGGTGGAATTTGCTGCGTCTGCGCTAAGGTCCGCAAGTTTGTTTTCCAAGTCATCTACTTTCGCATCTTGTTCGTTCAGGGCCAGATCTCTCACGTTTACATATTCCTTTAATTTTGATATTACTAAAGTGTTATGTCTGGCTTCACGTACGCAGTGTGGGTATAACCAGTCTAGGTTATTCCAACTCAACAGAATCAGTTCTGATGTTATTAGGCGTTTGATGACGTTACATGAAAGGTACCCATCATTTTATTTTTGTTTTTTTGATTTCCAATATATTTGATATTTGGAATATAGATGTATTTCATTATTGGAATTTGATAATATTGTATCAATATAAAGATGTTTCTTATTTCCTTAACATTATCCAATTTTTCCTTAAAAACAAGTTTGTTTTGTTTTGAAGTTCAACTTTAATTGTATGGAGAATTATTGCTTATTGAAGATATTTAACAATAATTATCATTACATTGCTATTCATTATCTTTTTTTTTTCATCTAGAAATGTCCCCCCTGTTAACTACCTTACGGGCAAGTATGTATTTCATCATTGTATTAAACATACGAACAATGTCAAGGTTTGGGAGAAATCCCGTCGATATTGTTGTTGTCATACAATCGTGCCCGAGAGAAATTCTCAACTTATTGGCACCTGTTGTCGCCAGGTTTTTTTTTTAAGGAGTGAATAAACGCAAAATTTATTATATTATCGTTATGTGGTAGGTGAGCATGTTGTTACGGGCCTGTTCGATATAGTTATCTATTCCACTTGATGGCATAGTGTCCTTATCTTAGGGTAGTTCATACCTCTAGTTGTCTTGACTTACATGGCCTAGAGGCCATTTGTTTACTAGTATAGTAGCCTGATTTAGGCTATACGGCACGGTACTGTTGCCGAGCTTCCAAGTTCATATTCGATCGTTTGATCTTTGGTTAGGTTTAAACTAACCCACATCCTGTGTCTAATGTTAATGCATATTTTATGCTACTGGTCTAATAGGTTAGGCCTAGGTGCGTGGCCACGGTATGTTACAATAATTTTCATTTTGCTGACCCATTGCAGTTCTTATGCATGGCTGATATAAGAATAAAGTATATAATTAGTATCAGGCAAATAGACTGACTAGCCTAGTATGAACATTTCTTTTGTAACTTAACCTTCAGTGAATTATCCCTTAAATTCCATTGTTATGCATTGCTTTGATTTTCCTTCTGAGGACTGTAACGGGTGGGATTTCTTGCTATTTGGACAATATGCAATATATGCCACATTTTTATACCAGTATTTATTTGCTTGATGTTTTGTGGTATTTGTTTAGTTCTTTAAGAAATGATTACTTTATTGATGTTTCTTGAAAGATACATGTAGATGTATTGGCTCCTGTTATGACAAATGAAATTTGATATGATTGACCTAATAAACATTGAAGGGTATGTGAAAGAGACACTGGTTGATTGGCCTCACCCCTTCAACCAGTTGCCTGATGGAAATGTTATCCTCCATCTTATGCGAGTAAAATTAATTCTTTTTATTTTACTGTGTAGTTTGTATTATCCCACTTTCCTCCACAAGTGTATTAGTCAGAAAATTATTGTCAATTAATTCATAAATGAAATAAAAGAAAGCTGAAACGGTAAATTAGTAATAAATGAATAAAAAAAAAGAAATCAATGGATGCCACTGGTCACATCCACAATATTTTCTACCAAAAACATTGGGCAGTTAACCCATTGAGCCATCAAGTATTTCGATGGAAACTTATCTACAAATGTCAAGGAATCGACGAGAAGTTCAGTTAGACGCCCGGTGCTGCTCTATTATTATAAATAAAATGTCAAGAATATGTGACAGACGTGACCTGAGAAACACAGATACGAAAAGAAATATCATGCAAAGATTTGGTCCTTCACATTCACCTTATGGGAACTGACAACAGACAAGAGATAGAGCAGAGAGGATCTGTCCCATTCGCTTTTCCTGATATTCTGGACGGTAGTGACAGTGGTAGTAGCATTTATTCCTTGCCATATGCTGTATGTGGGAATATTTTGCAGTTGCAATTTCGTCATTGTTACTTTATGTTCGGTTTCAGTAAATTCCTAATGAGAGGGAATGAGTGGCCCAGTCACTGAGAGAGAGAGAGAGAGAGAGAGAGAGAGAGAGAGAGAGAGAGAGAGAGAGACTTTTTATTGAGGAAAAAGAAGGAAAAGGGTAAACTGGTGCCACTTGTTTAGGCTACCGTGGACCGGAAAAAGAGGAAATGTTAAACGAGAAGGGGTAAATTCGTCTGTTATTTCAAAAAATAAGTAAAATAGACGGCCAGCAGCACTTTTCTTGACATATCAAGTGAGACTTAAAATACAATTAAGAATTCTTTTTCTCTTATTGGACAATACAAAACGGGAACATGGAAACAAGTTAAAGAGCCCTGTCAATAAACCCTTTGAAATATCAATAAAGAAATGTTTGCAAAGTCTTATGCATTCTCACATACTGCAATACTGATATGCAAATATTGTACAACATAGATATTTATTGATTTATGGATGAATATATACATAAAACTATCCCATACACATACGCACACACACGCGTATATATATATATATATATATATATATATATATATATATATATATATATATATATATATATATATATATATATATATATATGTATATATATATGTATATATATATATATATATATATGTATATATATATATATATATATATATATATATACACACACATATATATATATATATATATATATGTATGTATATAAATATAAATATAATATATATATATATATATATATATATATATATAAATATATATATACATACATACATATTTATATATATATATATGTATATATATATATATATATATATATATATATATATATATATATAAACTGTATATATATATATATATATATATATATATATATATATATATATATATATATATATATATATATATATATATATATACAAATAAATATATATACATATATATATATATATATATATATATATATATACGTGTATATATATATATATATATATATATATATATATATATATATATATATATATATATATATATGAATATATATATATATATATATATATATATATATATGAATATATATATATATATATAAATATATTCATATATATATATATATATATATATATATATATATATGTATGTATATATATATATATATATATATATATATATATATATATATATATATATGTATGTGTGTGTATACAAATTATATATATATATATATATATATATATATATATATATATATATATATATATATATATATATATATATATATATATATATATATATATATATATATACACACACACATATATATATATATATATATATATATATATATATAATATATATATATATATATATATATATATATATATATATACAGAATATCCAAAGATCTCCGACCTAAAATCATAATAAAACTATGTGATTACTGTATATGAACTATTCAAACAACCTCTTACTTCGGTTCTTAGCCGAGGATTACAAGCAAGCGCTATTAGGAAATATTGGTGATCACAATAACACACACTTTACAAAAATACATAGATTCTATGAAAATTATAACAATAATACAAAAAGAATTGACACCATAGTTAGATTACTTGAAATATTAAATTTGAACAAAACCTTAGAGTAAGATAAATAAAAGACTCTGAAAAGAATTATACAATCACTTGTTTTACTGGAAACTGATTTGTAATAACATTTCATTTTGATAATTAAAGAAAATACTAAATACTTCAAAACTCTAATGAATAAACACTAAATGAAATTTTCATAAGTATATCTAATATACCTACATCTTTTGGGTCACACGAGGTTACCAAACATGTAAACAAAGTAAAGATGCTTGATTGTTTACACTAAATCTCAGAGGGCCAATTACAATAATACATGTTAACCAAGTACTTACAGTAATACCCTACAATTGATTCACCATAAAATAATTTTCATTAAAATTTGAACAACACCATAAATGATATAAAACGGTTAAAAACCTATTCCTGGTTGAAAGAGTACAAACTTGATGGACTTGAGAGTAAAGAGGACGTCGGCTTGATCAAATGGATAGGTTGAATTTCTTCTGCTGGTAATGCATTCCTGAGGCTTTATATATGGACTTACTTATTCAAGAATCTTTTAGTTTAGCCTACTGGAATCGTTTGGGGCAAAAAACGGATTTTGGTCAAAGTGAAAAATCTATTTTTGGATGAGAGGGCCATGTCGTCCTGATGGAAGGGTTCCATTAGGTAACCTTCTGAGGGATATTTGCTACAGTGATACTCCCAAAGAATTAAACCAAAGGTCTCCAGGATTCTAACTCCTGGCGCGAGTATCCAATAAAGGATATCGCATAATATCAGGGGACGTATTCTAGATACGACACATGGCAATCTTTACCCCGATTAGATTTAACTCTTCAGTGTAAGGGGAAAGAGTAGCAAAAGAAAGGGGTGCCTTTCTAGGTACCCGGTGGACCTCCTTCCCTACTACTACCGTGACGCCATTCCTTTTCTTGCCGTTAAGCAGAAATGGCCACGAATAAAGTAATTTTGAGAGGGGTCAGCAAAAGGGTGGATCCATCAGGACGACATGGCCCTCTCACCCAAAATTAAATTTTTCACTTTGATCAAAATCCGTTTCTTGGGCTCAGGCCATGTCGTCCTGATGGAAGTATACTAGAGAATTGTCTTGAAATTACTATTTCTTGTGGGTTTGTGTATGTGCCTTCCACCTTGAGTAAATTTCCTTATCTGGTCTACTAGACCTATATATGAAATTCCAATGATCTGTCATTTCCACTAAGCCCGGAGATGGTTTAGTGCTTCCTTCCCCAAGCAAGGAAAATGTCGATATTGACAATAAGGATTCAAGGTTTGTATTTCTGTTGGAACAAAAAGGGAAAACTTTGAAGCCCAACTTTTTTACTTACCTTGAGAATGTAAGTTTCATTCCTCCAAAAATCGTTTTTGTGATTTCAAGATATAAGCCCTATACAGGGATTAAATAAAACTTTAGTATATTTCATTAGCTTATAACTGAGGGAGCAGTAATAAGACGCAAATATATTTTAAGTATTTTATTATGCAACTAATTTTTCAAATTTAGTTACAACAAAGTATGAATCTGATCCAGCATTACAACACATCAAAGTCCATATTTTCTTGTGTAGAAAAAAGTATACAAATACATTATCGGAATAACGCTACTAAATGGAGATGTGAAACCAAATCTATCTGACATGTTCAGATGTTCGGAAATGCATAAACGCTGTGACGCAAATGTTCACTCGGCACTGGTGTATTGGTCAGATATGCACCTACATAGAACAGTATGTTAATCATAGCTGTGATCTGCACTAGAGGGTAGGTATACCCATGCACCCGATGCACTGTAAAGTCCCAAAACAGTCCACTGTTCATCGCACCACTAGACGGCGGGTTTCATGACACTACCCGCTGCCACCACAAAGGGTTTTATTTCATGTACTTGCTTCGCCTAATGCTTGTAGAAGACCGTGGATGATATCCACCCAGTGTATGAGTGAAGTCTTTCAAAGTCCATATGTCGAAAGAAGTTCAACGAAGAAGCAATTTTCCTCGGATCATGACCTGCGGGTGTACTGTCAGGATCCACTCTGCGAATAAAGTAGGTGAGATTCGCTCTCAGTTGTCGTAAAGATAGGTTGGATCCTGAAGTTTCGCCTCTGAAGAGCTGTCCTCCCTTGAAGTTTAAAGTTCTTGGAAGATAGACCTTAAGACATTTTACTGGGCACAGAGAGGCATCTTCCTTCAATGGGCAGATTCTCCAATGACCCCACCTCTTGGTGGGTAGCTCGTTCTTGGCAAGAAACGCAGGACCAGGAAAAAGGTTCAGTTCTCCTGATTCTAGGAACTGAATATGGCATTCGTTTCTGGATAAGGCCACCATTTCACTAACTCTAGCCCCTGAGGCTATTGCAAACAATCCTCATTGTCTAGGTTCGAAGCATAGTACAAGACTTTGTTCAAAAACCATGTGATGGGCTTTTGTGGGGCTGCTGGCTTGAGTCTAGCGCATGCTTTTGGGATCTTATTAAAGATTTCACCAGAGAGGTCCACCTCAAAAGCGTACGGAAGTGGTCTAGCCAGGGCCGATTTACAAGAAGTAATTGTAGTAGAGGCCGGGCCTTGTTTGTGGAGGTGTATGAAGATTGCAAGACAGAAATCTATTGATATCTCTGTCAGTTTCCTTACTTTCACAATGGACACCCATTTCTTCCATGACGATTCGTATTGTCTCTTAGTCTAACTTGACTTGTACTCTTCGATAAAGTCACTTTATCCTTTGAGATTCCAAACTTTATGTTCGCTGCTAGGGCGAGAAAATCATGAGATGTAGGTTGCTGGTTCTCGAGGATGAAGCGTTGACAGTCAACTTCTGGACCAGTTGAGATAGCAATGGATTCAGCAGAGGAAACAGCTTCAGTTTCAACTCTAGGACTTGAGGGAGCTAATTGCTTTTGGGCCACTTTGGGGCTACTACTGCTGATATCCCTCTGAAGGATCTTAGCTTGTCGAGGACTCTTCGCATGAGATTGGTTGGTGGAAACAGGTAAATACGATTCCACCTGTTCCAGTCGAGGGACGTTCATCTATTGCTTCTGCTTGAGGGTCCATGTAAGGAGCTACGTAACGAGATCTTTTCTTGTTGTCGCTCGTTGCGAAGAGGTCGATTTGCAGTTCTGGGACTTTTTCAGAGAGGAAGGAGAATGAATCTGCGTCTAGGGACCATTCTGTCTCTAAGGCTTTCGCCTGGATAGAGTGTCTGCTGTCACATTGCAGAACTCTTGTAGGTTAACTGCTGATAGGTGGCATCTTTTCCTCCTAGCCAGGTAGAAGATGGCTAACATCACATGGTTGATGTTGGGTGATCTTGAGCCGTGTCGATTTAGACACTTTACTATCACCTCGTTGTTCAGGACCAATCGGATGTGGATTGATCTGCGAGGGGATAGTTTCTTCAACGTCAGGAAAACTGCCATAGCTTCCAAAATGTTGATATGAAATGTTTTTAACTGGTGCGACCAATTCCCTTGTACTTTTTTGTCGTAAGATTGGCCTCCCCTTCCTTCCAAGGAGGAATCCGTGTGTATCACCACTGATGCTTGTGGTGGTTGCAGGGGAATTGTCCGTGCTAGGCTCTTGGCTGTTGACCACGGCCTTAACTGTGTATGCAACAAGGTCGGGATCAACCTTAGTTGATGTCTTCGAGCGTTTGATGCGTATTTCCTCCAGACTCCTCATACATCTTTCAGACGAGCCTTTAGCACAGGGTCTCTCACTTGTGCAAACTGGAGAGAGCCCAATACTGTTTCCTGTTGGCGTCTTGCAATCCTCTTGTGACGCATTAGTCTCCTGACAGATCCCACTATTTCTCTCCTCTTCCTGGATGGAATGGAGAGGTGGTGTGATTTTAAGTTCCATTGGATTCCTAGCCACTGGAACTGTTGAGCTGGAGAGAGACGAGACTTCTTGTGGTTGATCTTGAAGCCCAGGTGTTCCAAAACTGGATGACCCTGTTGGCTGCTTGCAGACAAGTAGTCTTAGATGCTGCCCATGCCTTCCAATCGTCTAGATATGCTACCACTTGAACTCCTTCGGTGCATAGCTGTTGGATGATTGTGTCTGCTAGCTTCGTGAATATCCTTGGAGCTGTGTTCAGTCAAAAGGGCATTGCTCTGAAGACAAACTTCTTCTGTAGTTTGAATCCTAGGTAGGAGGAAAAAGGATGACTCATCGGGAGATACCAGTAGGCATCTGCTAGGTCTATTGAGACCATGTACGCTCCTTTTGGCAGAATGGTCCTCATATGTTGCAAAGTAAGCATCCGGGACTTGTTTTTTTCGATGAACTTGCTGAATGGAGACAAGTCTAGAATGACTCTGAGTTTGTCTGAGTCTTTCTTGGGAACACAAAATAGCCTTCCCTGGAACTTGATGGGCCTCACTTTCTTTATTACCGTCTTGTTCAAGAGTTTTGAGGTATATTCTTCCAACAAGGGGGTGGAGTGTTGGAAGAACTCTGGAAAACAAGTGGAGTTCTGCTATATTTCCGCCCAAGTCCATTCGGGATTAGGCTGTGGGCCCAGGGATCGAAGGTCCAGCAATTCCAAAAGTGATGTAGTCTGCCCCCTACCTGGAATCCCTCATTGCTTGGGGGTTCCTGCGGATTTGTTTCCGCGACCATGTCCTCCTCAGCCCCGAGAGAAGTTACCTCCTGGACAACTTCTCTTGGACCTTTTCCCTTCTGACTGGGGTGAAAGGTAGTCGACTGCCTCTGAAAGGTAGGGTTAGAAACTGGTCACTAGGCTACCAGCTGTTGAGTGATCATCTGGAAGGTTGTCTGAGGCATTGTGGTCATAGCCATGGCGGGGAGTTGTGCAGGTCTATATGGTGTCCTTGCTTTTTTGTTCTTGGGCTGGGGACCTCCTTCCGAGGAAGATTTCCTTTTCGAGGTCATGCCCCACTGGCAATGACCTCTTGGACCAGTTCCTGTGGGAAAAAGTTTTTACCCCTGATGGTCGAGGTGATCAGCATCCTTGGTTCGTCTCTGATGGTTACTGAGGCCAAGACGAACTCTCTACAGGCTCTCCTCGCTCTGAGGAAAGCGTATAGGTCTTTCACAAGGTTACCCATGTGAGATTTAGCCAGGAAGATGAACATTTCTGAGGCATTATGTTGACCTGCACTCATTTCCTGACAGTTCTGATGAGAAAAGGAAGCAACAAGTCTCTCCTTTGACTCCTGTTCCTTCCTCAGAAGATGGTCTGGCAACTTCGGAAGGTTCTCATTGAACTGTTGTCCTACTATTTCTGGATCCAACTTAGATACGGAGAAGGTTAGGTGGACATCCTTCCACTTCTCCACGCAGGTAGGCAGTGCTAGAGAGAATGGTTTGCATTCCTCTAGGGTTGGGCAAGATTTTCCCTCATCGACTGCCTTGACGGCAAAATCTAGTGCTTTCTCCGTAAAGGGGAAAGAGATGGAGGAAGGGGCAAGAAAGGTGGGGTGTTTCTTGCTCAGTGCTGAGACTTTGGAGTTGGTATACCCAGCTCCCTTCAAGGCCTTCAGGAGGATGGCTTATGCCTTCTCATGTTCGAAAACAATGGCCTCTTTGGGGACCATTTCCTCTCAGATTGCATTTTCATTCCGCAGTCTCACGTAGCACTCTGGATAGGCCGAAAAGTTAGGCCAGAACTCCAGGTCTTCAATCTGCCTTACCCCCAACTTCTCAGAGACGAACAGTTTTCCATTCATCATAGGCATATGCTCCGCATACCTCCAGGGATTAGTTTCGGAGCAGTGAGGGAGATCCGACACTCTAAGAGGCTTCTTAGAAGTGCCCTTGGTGGATCCAAAGCGGTCCATCTACTCCTGCAACAGTTTTTGTTGCTGCTTAAGTGATTCCCGCATCGTCTCTTGTTCCCGTTGGAAAAACTCCATCATCTGTTGAAGAGATGTTAGAATCTCTACATTTGCTTTGACCTGGGGCCGAGGATGTTGACAGCAGAGGTTGGTATGCCGTCACGGTAAACTGAGGGTCATCTGTTGCTGTTGACACAGATCCTTCTTCCTCCACTCGGGGAGGGTCCACGTTTTCTTCAGGGCTACCTTGCAGTAGGTCCTGTTTGGTGTCGCTGGAGACTTTTGACATTCTCTCTTGGTGGAAGTCCATGCCTTTTTACTAATGTTCGAGTCGATCTTCAGTTGTACGAAGGGGTATCGGAGCTGTTCCTGGGGCACCACCGCACTCGGCAGAGCCTTGGGGAATAGTAGGCACCTCAGGGAGTCACTGGGTAAGTATGGTCCTGGAGAGTTCTTTTGCAACCCTCTTACCCATTTGCAAAGGGTGTCCCTCGCTGTATCCCTAGTCTCTATGGTAACTAGGGGGGCTTTGCCGAAGCCGTTGACCAGCAGCGTTGAGCAGATGGGGCAACTCTTCGGGTCCCAATACCTTAGGACTCCTAACACAATGCAGCAGGTGGCATGAGTCCTGCGCTTGGTGTGACCACAAAAGTCTTTCCCTTTGTGGTTGCAGAACAACTCTGCGCACTTCTCCATAGGGTCCTCTAGTAGAGGAAAAAAAAACAAATGAGTATTCTATGTTTTTTATATCAGTGATATAAAAGCATACCGTTTTTAATAACAATAGTAATCATGATTGTTTATGGTAGCTTCGGATAGTAGGCTTGAAAGGAAATAGAAAAGACACATATCTGTATTTCCTCTCCCTGGCCATTGCTGAGACCTCCGTCAGTATTGATATTCAGTTTCCCTGATAGGGAGAATATAAGGTGGAGAAACTTTAGGAACTAGAGTTAGAGTTAGTAAATGGCTTATACTAACATTAACCATCTGCAGTATATATCAATACCGATCGGGTATTTTAAGTCTCTTATGATCGAGGAAAACCTCCAGGGTGTTGAGGGAATATTCAACCTCAACAGAATATTGTGGTCCCAACAATTGTCTGCGATAGGAAACACAGAGTATGTTAGAAAACTTGTGTACTACTGTATAGTTGTATACAGTAGTTTGCCGGCAGACACTGCCGGTGTTAGGTTAGTACCTGATGGTGCTAACTGATAGAGAGAGAGAAACATTAAGGAAGGAGAGTTTCCTACTATTATGGATGAACATAACAGCTGGAAGTGTAGGAGGACCAAAAGACCGCCTACTGTCTCCTTACCGAACTGAAAGCCCCAATG
>NC_090734.1:109461670-109469170 GCF_036898095.1 Palaemon carinicauda | reverse complement strand
CTTCCTTTGACCTGGAACGGAGGGAAGTCGATGGCAGGTCAGTTCCAGTTATAGATCTCCTGCAGGAATTCCTACGGTTGGAATAACCTCTACTGACTCTGTATTCTGCTAAAATTTGTTACATTTTGAAAAATCACGATTACATGGGTAATTCAAACTGACTTATGTGGATAACCTAATTTTTGTTTAATGAAAAATAATTTGATTTGGATAGGAGAATAGGTTAGATGATAATTAGTTTTTAAGTAGCATCTATATAATTTTTCAAGATTTTTTTCCAATACACTAAATTAAATTGAACGGAATCGTTATAAAAAAAAATTTAGGCATGATTATTTTATTGAAGTCACTGACTGAAAATTTTATACCATTTCTATGAATATTGTAAAAGAGTAGAAGTTATAATTTTTTTTTCATGACATCCCTGAAATTTTTGCTGAGAAACGCATAACATTTGATAAAAACTTGGCAGACATTTAGTTAAATGGCAGTACGGGATTAGAAATAAAACTATAAATGAGATTACTCGAGTGCCATATGTGGATGACATCATGGTGAGGGGTAGATGGAGATAGTTTCGGAATGTCCTTCGCACTCACCATGAGAGATAAGTTTACCACACATTCAACTGGGCTCCCTAAGACACTAGAAAAGCTGGAAGACACAAGCCTACATGGCTGAGAACTATGAAACGTGAAGTAGGAGATAATGAATGGAGAAATATTGAATCAAACCATCACGATAGAGAAGACTGGCGAAATATAATCGAGGCCCTTTGCGTCAATAGACGTAGGAGGAAATGATGATAATGATTAATGAATTAGGATTGCAGTAAACTCCAGAATACTTTCAAGGAAAGTCTGTTGATGTAATCTTATACTGTAATGCTATGTTGAAATATATTTTGTATGTGTAACAACAACAGTCTACGTGGTAATATACCCATTCTTTAAACTTGACGTCATTAAACCTCGAGAGAACCTCTCTCACGACTGACTTAAAAAACTTTGAAGAATTCCGTGACTGTACCTAATGCTCTTAGGACTGGGACTGGCTGTCTCGACTCTACTTCATATGACTTCAAACAAGGCTCAACATTCTGATCTCAAATTTCAAGAATCCTTTAGCAAAAACATTCCCATAATGTTTACTGCCTCATAATGATTCAGAAAGCTTGAGAATGAGCATTAACAAAACCCTCAATTCTGTTTGGAGGAAACTCCATGGCCTAAATGCGGGAGGCATTTAATGATTAAACTGTGTTCATGGGAAAGATAATAGTGATATAAATGGACAAGAACAACATCAACAATTTTATTGAAGAACTGATTGAATTGGAGAAATAGCAACAAGAAGTTCTGGAAGATATTTCATTTGAGGAGAAGGAGGAGGGGCAGACTGAAAAACCTCTTGCTTCAGGTACGATTAAGGAGATATTAGAAATGATAGAAACTTATATTTTGTGGAAACATATCACCCAGATAAGGCCTCGGCAAGGTGAGCAGCGAATCTGTTTATCAACAATGAGATGTCCTATTTCATGACGGTTATATGTACGTTAAATTTATGTTTATTGTGCTATAAAACCCCCGAAGAAAGTTTTTTTTTCATATTATATGCTGATATAAAAAGGAAATAATTATAACTCGAAAATATCGTTATATTCTGAAACAGAAGTGCTGGATATTTCTCATAATTTCCGCCTCAACGTCAATCACTGCTGGGCGAAGAAGAGTGTTGGTCACGCTGGATAATTCTAGATAGTTTTGCAGGAACGTTCGAGAGTGAGTCCGCGCCACTGAACACTACTCGTGAGTAGATATATTTTAGCTACATATTCTAACACAGAATTTGTTGTTGAACTTGAACGATATAATATCTTGCAGAAGATAAAGAAGTTTTTGAAATTCGTCTGTTCAACATCAAAACCTGAGCTCCTGGATATCCACTTTCATACGACGAACTAATCAACATCTTCTGTCCCTCATGGCATAAAATCCCATGGAATCAACTCATCTACGAAAACGTAAAATAATATTAAATATTGTGTACTGCAAGTATTCTGGAGACTTTGTATATCACTCTATATAATCAAGCTAAATCTTAAATAGAGTTATATTTAATGTTTGGTAGCTATCATTTTCAATTGCTGTTAAGTTGAACTTAAGACTGTAAGGAAAGACGACCAAGTTTCTAGAAAGCGTCAATGAAGTGATTGTGTTAGTGATAGTGAATGCTGTTCACAGGAGAGAAGTCCTGACATTTTAACAGTAGTTTTCATAAGGGGAGGGATATCCTCCCTCAAACCAATAACCCCTTCAGCCTCCTCCTCCTTTTCCTCCTCCTCCTCCTCCTCTTACCCCTTCTCCTCCTCCTCCTCCTCCTCTTCCTCTTCTTCTTCCTCCTCCTCCTCCTCCTCCTCCTCCTCTTCCTCTTCTTCTTCTTCTTCCTCCTTCTCCTCCTCCTCCTCCTCCTCCTCCCCCTCTTCCTCTTCTTCTTCTTCCTCCTCCTCCTCCTTCTCCTCTTTTTTCTCCTCCTCCTCTTACCCTCCTCCTCTTCTTCCTCCTCCTCCTCCTGCTCCTCTTCTTCCTCCTCCTCCTCTTACCCCTCCTCCTCTTCTTCCTCCTCCTCCTCTTACCCCTCCTACTCTTCTTCCTCCTCCTCCTCTTACCCCTCCTCCTTCTCCTCATACCCTTCTCCCTCTTCTTCTTCCTCCTCCTCCTTCTCCTCCTCCTCTTCCTCTTCTTCCCTCCTCCTCCTCCTCCTCCTCCTCCTCTTCCTCCTCCTCCTCCTCCTCTCTCGTCAATCGTTCAACACAACCAAGGCGTTCCTCAATGGTAAAGGGGAAGTTAATTTGTCAATATTTGAATTATTAATTTGTATTAATTTCAGATGTTGTGGATTATTTAGTGCAATACAGACTTTTTCAAATGAGTTCATATATATATACAGTACGTATGGATAGGTGGAATACATTAAGTGAATTGCATAATTTTGCGAACAAATTAAACTCATAAACTGAGGTACCACTGTGTGTATGTAAATTAAATATATATATATATATATATATATATATATATATATATATATATATATATATATATTATATATATATATATATATATATATATATATATATATTGTAACTAGGTCAACTACAATGGGTCCTCAACGTCAAGATCTCAGTAATGATAATGTTTGTTTAACGATATGCGACTCTCAAGACTTTATGTACAATTCCTGAAAGAAAATTCCATATTGAGAAACACATTCGGTCCGTTTCTTTTTCAATTCCACAAAAACAATTGCTTTCTGAAAAAGTCTTTCATGTATAAGTGATTTAATTCTGTATAAGTGATTTAATTCTTTCATTCTACCTGGTTGCAGGTATTTCGTCATTTCTGGTATTCAGTTACTGGTTAATAAATTTCTTATTCCTTGTCTCGATACTAGTTCTTGGCACCGTCATCCAGTTAGTTCTTTATGCGAATTGCAAAAGATTTTTCATAACTCTGATCATCCTTTGTATTCAGATGGTCCCAGATAGTATATCCTACATGTGATATCAGGTATATAGTTGATTCTAGTAATCATGCTTTCTCCATCAAAAAGCTCATCACTACACAGTATTCAAGAACTTTTTCTCAAGCCATGATCAGATTGGGGAATGATCTTCCTAATCGGGTAGTTGGATCGGTGGAACTTCAGAAGCTCAAACTTGCGGCGAATGTTTTATGTTGAACAATTCTCTCTTCATAGTTTATATATTAAAGATCTATTTTAACGTTGATGAATAATTTGTATTAATTATTCATTACTTCTCATTCAGTTCATTTACTTCCTTATTTCTTTTCTAATTATGCTATTTCTCCCTGTTAAAGTCCTTGGGCTTATAGTATCTTACTTTTCCAGTAGGGTAGTAGCTTGTGTAATAATAATAATAATAATAATAATAATAATAATAATAATAATAATAATAATAATAATAATAACTAAAAACTTTCAGTAATGCAAGATATTTGTTTCATCATAGCAATACAAACCTGACAAAATCTCTTCGCTCAGTCGGTAAAGAGCGAAAGAATAATCGACTTCTGTCAGGTATTCAGTCTTTTGAATTCTCACCATTCGAGAAAAGAAGAAGACAAATGAGACTCCAAATGGCTCCAAATACTGCGCTCGTCTCCGGTCGTATTGTTTGTGAATTCGATTTTGAGTTTGAGTGGAATTTTGATTGGGGGAGATGAAGTTAGTTTGAATAAGGAGAGATCTGTTGCTTTGGAATAATAGTCTGGGATCATTACATTTGATAAAAGTTTTTATGATTTCTAATCAGCTTAGTTTTTCTTTATGAAGTTTTCTTTTGATAAATCTTTAGGTTTTTCATCAAATCAAATGGTAAAATGTTGGATGATTGTGTTAAACAAATAATTTTGGTCTATGTATACATAGATAGGATTATATCTTTATACGAACGCGTATGAATAATGCATAAGATATATACTAACATACACATTCACACGCACACACAGAGAAAAATAAGGAGCAAATGATAGTGAAGAAGAGAAAATAAGATAAAATGATGGTGAAGAGGAGAAATGAGAGAAAATTGTGGTGAAGAAGAGTAAATAAGAGAAAATGATAGTGAGGAAGAGAAAATAAGATAAAATTATGGTAAAGGGGAGAAAATAAGATTGATAGTGAAGAGGAGAAAATAAGATAAAAATAATTATGAAGATGAGAAAATATGATAAATGATGGAAATGAAGAGAAAATTATGGTGAAGAAGAGAAAATAAGAGAGAAAGATAGTGAAGAAGAGCAAATAAGATAAAATGATGGTGAAGAGTAGAACATAAGAGAAAATAATAGTGAAGAGGAGAAAATAAGAGAAAATTATGGTAAAGAAGAGAAAGTAAGATAAAATGATGGTGAAGAGGAAAAAAATAAGTGAAAAGGATCGGGAATACGAGACAATGATCACGAGTAATAGAAATTAAGGGAAACTTCAATAAAAATTAAGTAAAAAATACAAAAGAAATATCAAAAGAAAACGAAAAATAAATGAAATAATAAATAAATAGGAAAATAATTAAAAAAAATAAATCTTAGAGAATTGTACAACATGAAAAAATTAAAGTGACCCAAATTCTGTATTCTTAAAAAATGAGGGAAAACATATTCAATATTTTTTTACCCCTTAAATTAAGCTTATGAAAAGGAGATTGTCGTAAAGTAAACGATTTCATTTTCATTTTTGTTTAATATTGTGCCTAGATACTGTGAAGTCAATTGTATTCATAAAAAACGAATATTTCAAAAAGCTCAATCACTAGAAACGATAGAATATAGTTTTGTATTCCTTAAAGTCAAGGTGGTAAAGATCCGCAATCTCTAATCCAAATATTTACTAAGAATACTTCCTACGAATAAGCATTGTTTAGCATATACTTGCTTACTGAGATTTAATGAATGAAAAATGTGAAGCAACCAATTAAAATCATTTCTTTCACGAAGCACAGTTTTAACAAAATCGTGTTTATATTCATAAACATAAACAGGCTGGTATTTATAAACTTGTTTATATCAATAACACAAACAGTTTTATTATCATAAAAATAGATTTATATTCATATACACAAACGTTTTTACAATCAAGAGGACAAACATTATAAATATAAACACAAGCAGACCTTTTAGGCGAACTCCAATCTCACCCCTCATAGTTTTATCAGTATAATGAGTAATTAATCATGATCGATTACTTGGACCTGAGTGGATGATTACAAGAGTAATTCTTATTAATATAATAACCGAAAGGGCTTCCACAGTATTAATTAATATCATTTAAATAGAGATTATAAAATCTCTGAGAGTTGAATGGATAGATGCGGGACTAATTGAGTCTCGAAAGTGGTGTTTTAGGATTGATTAGTTGATCTGAGGTTGTGTAGAGGACGTGGCGATTCCCCAAGAGCATAACAATGATTTTGATAGCATGGAAAAAGTATGTCAATATATGTGTTTATGAACTGGCTTGGGTATATTTCAAGTGCATACCCTTTGTAAGATGTATATATGGGGCTATGTATATCCATGTACTTATTTTAATATATTCCGTGAACATAAGTCTAATTGAATTTTTCTGTATGAATAAGACTATACATTCATACATGTATACTTTTAACACATAATTATCGTTTGTAAGAATATTTCATGAATTCCCGTCTTTTAAATATTCGCAAACAGGACTAAAACTTTTCGAGTGTATATCTTCACGTGAAATAGACTTTAAGAGATGTTTATACAGTTGGGATCTGAATTTATAATTAATTCCTATCTTCATAACAACAGGCTTGTGATACTAGGTCGGTGACATCAATCAGGGGAGTGGAAGCAATTTAAAGCTTGGGTTAACATCTGTGATAAATCAGCACATTTGGAGAGAGAGAGAGAGAGAGAGAGAGAGAGAGAGAGAGAGAGAGAGAGAGAGAGAGAGAGAGAGAGAGAGAGAGAGAGCAATGGTAACTCTTCTCTCACTAGAACTCTTTTTTGCAAGAGATTTCTGAACTGAAACTATTTAATCACGGATACTTTCTCTTATAATTCCGTTTTCAATTCCATGTTTTTCCTACTTAACAAAATACAAGACCTAAAGCAAAATGGTGTAAACAGAATAGTATTTGAAGGAACCATTGACACCTCTGGCTTTATCTGTTGAAGAGAGGTAGGCTGTTGACACTGTAAATATAATGTTTCCCTTCCATAAAGTAAAATTTATAGTTTTCTAAATACTTAAACAGGTTAAAAATAGGGAAAACAGTACAGAATTAAAATATTCGTCAAATTCACTTGGTAAAGATCATTTGAGATGAACAAAATTTAGAAATGGTTAGAGTGAAAAACAGGTTGATTAACTCACAGGTAAATCTTACAGGGATTAATCAGAAGGTGAGATTTCTAACTTGATAAAATTCCGTTAAATTAAAAAAAAGTCTCCGATTGAAAAGAGAAGATTTTAAACAGAAAAATATTATTCTCCTTCAGATATTCAAGTTTAATTGAACATGAAATAGAAATATTCGTAACAAAAATGAATAACGTTAAGTAACTGGTGAAAATAGTTTTGCTAAAATTTGTTAAATTGATTAACAAGTATCTTGATAAATATAATTTGAAATAAGAAATTGCTAAAGGAATTAGCTAATCAACAAGTAAAACTTCTCACGATGAAAATCATTTAGATTAACACTAGTTTACCCAAAGATATTTTTTTTTTTAAATAACGTCAATTAAATTTACCAATTAGCTGTAATGTTGATAATGATAACTTGAACTAACCAACTGGTGAAAACTCGTTTTAGGAGTAAATAAAAACAGTTTCCTTCCAGATAAATTGACCTACAAATAGAACTTAATCATTACCATTATATTTGTAATCAATGTGTTCAGAAAGGGTTGGGTTCCAGCAATGGTACATACCTGAGAATATATTCATAAT
>NC_090734.1:109446670-109456670 GCF_036898095.1 Palaemon carinicauda | reverse complement strand
TATATATATATATATATATATTATATATATATATATATATATATATCAAGACGTACCATCAATACACAGTATTTGATATGAAAATATACGCACTCAAAACAAGTTCGGTGAAGAATAGAATATTAGATATATCACAGGAGGGGGGGTAATATTGTGTTTGTAAGTTTAGGGAGAGAGAGAGAGAGAGAGAGAGGAGAGAGAGAGAGAGAGAGAGAGAGAGAGAGAGAGAGGAGAGAGAGAGAGAGAGAGAGATTCACTATCTAAAAGTACAATTATTATGAAACTAAGCTTTTACTGGTAAAATATAAATGCTAATTTTAAAAGAAATGTATATTTTTATAGTTTCAGGAAGATATTGCAAAGCAAAAAGTAATAAAATCAAGCACATAAAGGCTCGTATCCTGATTTGTATTCATGAATTATTATTTTTTTTTTTTTTTGAGACAAAGAATGCCTTCACGTTGCAAATTCTCTTTTAACTTCACTCCAAAAGACATAACTCATTCTTTAAAAAAAAAGAATCTCAATTAAAAACAATGTCTATTTGGCTGATAGATACTTTTTTCAAATATCTGACAAAATTTCGAGATCTTTTTCTCACAAAAACCGAGCATGGTCAAAAACAGGAAAGACTTTCAACATTAACTTTGTTAAAAACCTATTTACTGATTTTTAAGATTTAAATACTTCCAACATAAGCATTTAATGACAGTAAATAACTATAATCGTTCTGTTTGTCTGGTCCAATAGTTTGTTTGTTTGTCTCGTCAGTGAGAGTGGAGCATAAAAGACATTCAGCAAGTAATCTCATTTATTTGTACGCTATTACATATGTAAATCTTTAGGGTAACTTTCTAACTATTAATATGATTTTATTCACATATCAGTATTCTGCAGTTGTAAGTCTTAGGGGTATGCATAGAATAAACACATTTGAAATAACAATCATTCGCACTGGACATACAGAACTTCCACTTGATAAAAAAAAAGCACGAAGTAGGGAACTTGATGAGTTTATTGCATACTATTAGTAAAGAGTTTTTGCAATATAATGGGAAGAATAGCGGAAGGTATCTACTCAATCCTTCGAATACCAAATTACTCAGGCTATGACGCTACCCAAGAGTTGAAAACTATGACTGTATGGTTATTACAGAAGATGACTGAGTTACAAAAGTTTAATTCTATCAAATAAAGGATTTAAAAGGAAAGTGTTGCCATTTTTCCATGTGTTCTATTAAATTCTAACTGTTAACTAATTTGAATATGCTCTTAATTACAGCACATAGCATTTGTACTTTGAACTAGTTCGAGTATTTTTTTTTCTTTTTTAAACGAGATGGTTTTAATTCTGCTCAGACACTGACTCTATTTGAAAGCTTAGAATACAAATTTCACAAAGGCAAAGTCAAAGTCAAAGTCAAACATCTTTATTTCATTATAAAATTTTTATTTTCCTACGTAACAATATAGATTATTCACATAAAGTGAACAGTAAATGGATTGTAAAAAATCTAGGATATATATAAATTAAATTAAAACTTAAAAAATAAACATTGCTTACGTTTCCTTTTAAATAATAAAGTACTAAAATTGAGACATTTTCTTATTTCAAGAGGTAGTTTATTCCACAATGCTGGTCCCCTTATTGCCATTGAACGTAACCCTAAATCAGTTCGATAGCTGTCTACATATAGATTTTCATTCTGCCTTGTTAATGCATTAATACTATTACCAACTCTAGGAAATGTGAATAACCAGTTGGGATATTATTTTCTCAAACATTTAAAAAAAGTTTCACTAACATAATATATACAATTTTCTTTTAATCATATCCACTTTAATTGCTGGAGGATTGGAGTGATTTGGTCGTTTTTTTTTTCCACCCCGATTACTCTACCTGCAAAGTTTTGAAGTTTTTGAGCTTTTTCCATGTGGATATCATCAGTTACCCAACCATATCTTTGTGTAGACCTAGATTTTTCATATGCTGACTTATCTTTACTTCTTCATCATAACATTTTATTATAAAGTGATCAGGAATTTTACTAATATTCTATGAGCTACCCACAAACATGCACTGTGTTTTGGTGGCATTTAACAATAGTCCTTTTCTTAGAAAGTATTTCTTAATTTCGAGTAATATTAGTTCAGCCATTTTAATCAATGATTCTAGATTTTCTATTTGATCTGCCAAAAGAACTCGGGCGTCATCAGCGTATTGAATTAGCAGGCAGTTTTCTATGTATTTAACCATATCATTAACATAGACTAAAAACAGAATTGAGTCTAGAACAGATCCCTGTATGACCCCAATTTCAACCTTTCCAATACAACAATTTACGTCTCCTAATCTAACAACCTGAGAGAGAGAGAGAGAGAGAGAGAGAGAGAGAGAGAGAGAGAGGAGAGAGAGAGAGAGAGAGAGAGAGAGAGAGAGAGAGAGAGAGTCAAAAGTCAAAAGTCAAAAACCTTTATTCCATTATAAAATGGTTATTCTGTTACATAAAAATATAAATTATTTACATAAAATTCACAATAATTGGATTGTAAAAATCTAGGATATATATACATTCAAGTAAAATTTAAAAAATATTGCTCAAGTTTCTTTTTCAATAAATCAAAACTAACATTTGTACATTTTCTTATTTCCAGAGGTAGTTTGTTCCAGCAAGCTGGGCCCCTTATTGCCATTAAGCGTGAACCCAAATCCGTTCGATAGCTGTCTACATATAGATTTTCATTCTGTCTGGTTAATGCATTCCTACAATTACCAACTGTAGGAAATGTGTATAGCCAGTTAGGATATTCTTTTCTTAAACTTTTAAAAACAAAAACACAAACATCGTACATACACTTTTCTTTTAATTTTATCCACTTCAATTGCTGGAGAGTCTGGGTGATGTGATCGTGTTTTTTCACCCCAATAACAGCTACTCTACCTGCAAAGTTTTGGATTTTTTTAGCTTTTTCCATGTGCATATCATTAGTTGACCCCCATATCTTAATACAGTAGTTTATTACACTCAAGACCAGACTTTCCACAATCAAAGCTCGAGTAGTATCATCAAAGTAATCTTTTACTCTACTTAAATACACCAGAATGCCACTAACTTTTCTACTCAGCTCGTCAATGTGAGTACTAAATGTCATGTACCTGTCCATGTGTAGACCTAGATTTTTCACATGTTGACTTATCTTTACTTCATCACCATTGCATTTTATTATAATGTCATTTGGAATTTTGCTAATATACTGTGAGCTACCCACAAACATGCACTGTGTTTTAGTGGCATTTAATAATAGCCATTTTCTTAGAAAATATTTCTTAATTTTGAGCAATATTAGTTCAGCCATTTTTATCAAGCTATCTAAATTTTCTATTTGATCAGCCAAAAGAACTTGGGTGTCATCAGCGTATTGAATTAGCAAGCAGTTTTCTATATATTTAATCATGTCATTAACGTAGGCTAAAAACAGAATTGGACCTAGGACAGATCCCTGTGGGACTCCAAAATCAACCTTTTCAATGCAAGAGTTTACGTCTCCTAATCTAACTACCTGACTTCTATCCTTCAAGTAATCCTGAAACCAGAGAGAGAGAGAGAGAGAGAGAGAGAGAGAGAGAGAGAGAGAGAGAGAGAGAGAGGAGAGAGAGATTTGTTGTTTTAATTTCGAATTATTCTAATTGACCCATTTTCCTTACAATAGATCGACGAATTTGGTAAATCTTAACTCATCAGAATTCATGAATGGCAAACAACTTCGGTTTCTTTAATAACCCCAAAAGGGCAAAACAAAAGCGCATCACCTTCCCCGAGGAATCCAGCCTCTTTGGTGCGTAATTCTTCCTATTGTCAACTCAAAGCCATCATTTCCATGGAGGGCTAAACCGATTGTCGATTCAAAATTAATCAAAAGTCATCCGTGATCCATTGTATGACATTACGGAATCTATAGGTCCTTTGCTGATGGGACGGAAAGGGGTTATTATACAGAGCGGAGGTGGGGTGGGGTTACGCAGACCCCTTTTGCAGTCACCAATCTATAGTCCCTTTCATCACTTTTACTTTCGCACGCTGTCTAATTAAGCTTCTACCCCACGGTCTACTGTGTAGACCCTGTCTACCCACACCAAATCTCCAACGTCGAGTCATGACGCGCATGCGCCAGCTTATGATAATTTGTTTTCGTGGTTTATTTATTTTTTTGGCAAATGTCTCAGCACTCATTTAGGAGGCCATTCAGCAGTTATTTGAAATAAGGCTTTTTAAAAGAGTGCTATTATAATTTTCGAAAATAGTCTTCATCAGAGTTTTCTTGTTTCTCTGTCGGTTATTATATTTCTCCACTGATAGTAATCCCTCATTTATTTCTAAGTTCTTCATGAATAAACAATGAATGCCGAGGAAATTAAATGCGTTCTACATCCTTTGTAATCTCTAAAATTGTTCCCGGAATTTTAAGTTTCATAATGATGGCTCAAATAGACAGCAATTCTTGAATATAAAATAATTGCCAACCTACATACGTTCATATATTCAAATCACACTCATATGCACAGACGCACGCGTGCACACACACACACACACACACACACACACACACACACACATATATATATATATATATATATATATATATATATATATATATATATATATATATATATATATATATATATATATATATATATATGCACGCACACACACACACACACACACATATATATATATATATATATATATATATATATATATATATATATATATATATATATATATATATATATATATATATATATATATATATGTGTGTGTGTGTGTGTGTGTGTGTGTGTGCGCGTGTGTGTGTGTTCGTGTGTGTGTGTGTGTTATGGCATCGTAACTTTATCAATATGACAACGATCTTATATACAAGCACTTGCGTGCAAAAATGTCACAAAAACTCCAGCAAACCAAAATAAGAGCAAGCAAGCTTCCCCTTGTTGGTCTATTATCAGCGGAGAGATGGGCGAGAAATGTAACAAAAAAGCAATGCCATTACAGTGTACGAACGTGAATGAAAATGTACTGTGTAGTGTGCATGTGATTTATTGGTTGCTATATTTCTGGGTATTAGAAAATATTAAAGTACCTACCCCTTTCCTCGGCTAAGAAACAATAACATGAATTTACAAGGTCAATTTAAGGTATTTTTATCTTTCTTGTCTTTTGGCAAAACTTACAAATACGTATGCTTAAGGTAATACTCTGTTCCCTAGTTTACAATTTTGATTTCGTAAAGGCATTGGAGCATGCGATGCCATATTTACAATCTCAAATATTGTGCAGATATCTCTTGATTGAGGTCAGAGAGTTTGAATGATTGACATTGATCTCAGCGCTTATTGACAAAGTACTTCAAGATTTTCCATGGTCACTCTCTTGTGAAGAAGTGTTTTAATTAATTCATTTGACCTTGTTTCGAGTGTTGTTCTCCTGTCTGGTCTTCAGCTGATGAATCTCATCTTAACCTGTTGGAAAAGAACTTAAGCTCAATTATTTTTTTTTCTTATATAAATATTAATCTTCGGCACTGTCGTTAAATGAGTTTGGTATGCAATTGCATAGGATATTTCAAAGTTGAAACCATCCTTTGCATTTAGATCTTCCAGGACAACTCTGTATAGTTTATATATGCAGATATGTTTGTTGTTCTTACTGTTCTTAAAATATTTTATTTTTATTGTTCATTACTTTTGTTGTAGTCCATCTATTTCCAAATTTTCCTCTCTGGGCTATTTCCATTCGTTGGAGCATTTGGTCTTTTGGCATTCTTTTTCAATTAGGGTTGTAGCTCAGCTAATAATAATAATAATAATAATAATAATAATAATAATAATAATAATAATAATAATAATAATAATAATAATAATAAACGTCTTCTGGGCGTATGCGATTAAGTTAGTTGTTCGTATCATTCTTCTTACATTATCAATAAGATAATCATTGGAAGGTGTTCGTAACATAAATATAAGTTTTTCTTGTATGTCGATACTTCACTCTAAATTCGTGATATTGAGTGGGCAGTAAACGCCCTCATATTAAAGTACTCTACAGTAGTTTTCGTTTTATGATTTTACGATATTACATTTTCAAATTGACTCTACATCTTTATTTCCCCCTTAATTCTCTTGGGTAACTTTCTATTAGTAAATAACAACTAGTGATGCATAAGGAAATAGATTTCCTGGCAAGACACGATTTCTCTGTTAATACTTTATTCCAACCAGACCCACTGTATATAATAAAAAGGTCGAGGATGCGATTCATATTTAAACAAATATTTTCGTCATATATTCCCATATCTACCCTTGAGTGGTTTTCGAGTTTAGCACACACAAGAACATAAAGTTGAGAATAATTATTCCCGGAATGGGAGAAAAACACGATATTGAAGTCTCGTCATCTATCTGGAATGTCCCCGGGACTACAGACTTTAGAAACCAGAGTCAACACAAAGAAGAAGAAGAAGAAGAAGAAAAAAAAAATGTAGAAACAGAGAGAGAGAGAGAGAGAGAGAGAGAGAGAGAGAGAGAGAGAGAGAGAGAGAGAGAGAGAGAGAGAAAGCTTCTTAACATGAAGAGGACGTTTATGAGAAATGTTGGTGGTGACCCCAAAGAGAGTTCTTTTATTCACTTGGAGCTGGATAACTCGAGTATTTTAGCTTATAGTTTAATCATCTTTACAAAACATTATATTCTCAGGCATACGGATTAAGATATCCATACATGTGCCTAAGTATGGATTATGTGTATGCATAATTGTTCCCACGTGTTTTTTAAGATATCAAAAATTTGTAAAAATAGAATAACTAAAAAGAAAAGGAAAACAACGTTAGAGTTGAAGTGGATTAGTGCACAAGAAAAGAATATCGCAATCTATGGCAGCATTGAATAAATTTCTTCCCAGTTTTAAGAAAATTGCGGAATAAGAAAAAAGAGAATTAATAATTTATTGATCGTTTAAGTCTGAAACTCTTTTTAGCGGATGTGGTACATAAAAGGGTTTTGTTTGTTGAGGTTTGCTTTAAAGGTTACATGAACTTATGTTTGCTGGCAAGGTTCACCAAAAGTTAAAGTTACATTGATCAACAAATTTCTTTTATTTTTGCGATTAAAACCCCCCTTTTTAATAAACCTTTCTCTCGTTTACAAGTTTTGTTAAACCTCACAGGCTACTGAGGTTCACAACACCTTTTTTTGTTGGTGAGGTTCAGCAAACCTGTCTTGTAACTGCCATTAAACTCTGCCTCGCTTCGGATATTGACTCTTTCTTCTTTTTAGGCTGACGAATCTTTAAAAGTGGGTCGGAGACGATGCTTTTGAGGCTGGTGTATCTTTCTTTACTTAATGTCTTTCTACTTTCAATCTGAAATAACATGAAATAGTGTTTTCATCATAATACACGAGTAATATTTACTATTACAGCTTAGAAAAATTAGTTGAATGCTTTCATATATATATATATATAGATATATATATATATATATATATATATATATATATATATATATATATATATATATATATATATATATATATATATACTCCTGACTTTACCTGTTGTAATTTTCGAGTATTACTTGTAATTGTATCAATTACATTCAGCCTTAACCTGAATTGTATCCTTCACCCACCTGATGACCTTCGCCACCTTGCTAGGTGAATGTAGCAACAGTGAAAAGAGAATTGTCAGTAGAATTGAGAAATTGGACAAGAAATTGAATTCTGCCGATGCAGCCATAGTATTCAGCTCCACCTATTATTATTATTACTATTATTATTATTATTATTATTATTATTAAGGGGCCAGTACAATTAATCATGAAACAGTAAATTATAAACCAAAATATTAAAGGAAGAAAAGTGCACAAAAGCATCCGACCGCATTACTTCTGGTGTTTGGACCAGAAAACTCCACTCGCCTTCCCAACGGAAAGGATTTCACCAACTTTACAACCCTCCTGCCCCTCCACCCTTATTCCTACCACCATCCTCTGAATATTCAGCGGGGAGATCCTTTGAATGCACCGTCAAAAGAATACTCCAGAATATTATGATAGAGACAGAGAATATAGAAACTTAGGGAAGTCTTCTATTATGACTCTTGAGAATACTAAGGTTTATTTACTCTCTTTTGAAAGCGTTAAGGTTTTCTGCACTGTCAAATGGGCGAATGTAATGGCTGTAATATAGTATATACTGTATATATATATATATATATATATATATATATATATATATATATATATATATATATATATATATATATATACATATATATATATATATATATATATATATATATATATATATATATATTTATATATATATACATATATATATATATATATATGTATATATATATATATATATATATATATATATATATATATATATATATATATGTATATATATATGTATCTATATATATACTTATATACAGTATATGATATATATCTATCTATATTATATATATGCATATATATGTATACACACACACACACACATATATATATATATATATATATATATATATATATATATATATATATATATATATTTATATATATATATATATATATATATATATATTTATATATATATATATATATATATATATATATTTATATATATTTATATATATATATATTTATATATATATATATATATATATATAAATATATATATATATATATATATACATATATATATATATATATATATATATATATATATATATATATATATATATATATTCATTTATAATATATATCTATATATATATATACATATATATATATATATATATATATATGTATATATATATATATATATATATATATATATATATATATATATATATATTTATATGCATATATATATATATATATATATATATATATATATGTATATATATATATATATATATATATATATATATATATATATATATATATATATATATATCTATATATCTATATATATATATATATATATATATATATATATATAAAGGTCATTCTCGTCTTGTGGTCATGATATTGTCCTATCCTGCATCAAAACTAAATCTCTCTCTCTCTCTCTCTCTCTCTCTCTCTCTCTCTCTCTCTCATCCATTTATCCCATACGGTACCTCTTCTTCTCTCCGATAATTTGTTCCACAAATACGAGTCTAATTCTTCTGCCTAATATACTTCATGAGATGAAGTGAGATTTCAGTCAAGATGATCTTGAAAAGTATTTAAAATTTTATAAGATAGTCTAGTTAAAGTAATGGTGTTATTTTGTTTCTTTTCTTTGACTCTGGTTTCCCATGCTCTCTTTCTTTCTCTTATCATATGTTTGGTGGTGTTGTATTCTGTTTGATTTATATACTGGGAGTCAGGTAGTACTTAAAGGTTAAGTCAGAAGTGTTTAACTACCTCAATAGCTCTTAACCTGGACAGATTACATTGCTTAGTTATAACAGAACCACATTGGGAATTTAGCAATATGTCAGGGTGTTCCTCTATCAACATCACGCAGTGCAGGGACGCCAAGAATTCCACCCACTTAAAGGTGAGTCTTTCAAGTCAAATAAAATATGTTGAAAATAGCCTCAAGACATTTCAAACTAATTTTAAATCACTTGAAAATCTCTTGAAACTAATTTGAAAGCCATTATTAGTCAATTGTATATCTGTTTGTCTTCAATGCAAAGTTAAATAGTACTGTTCATACGTCAGTAAATATGCTAAAATTATCATTCATGGCTGGAGTATATATATATATATATATATATATATATATATATATATATGAATATATCTGGATATATATATATATATATATATATATATATATATATATATATATATATATATATATATACATATATATATATACACACACACACATATATATATATATATATATATATATATATATATATATATAAACATATATATATATATA
>NC_090734.1:109436670-109444170 GCF_036898095.1 Palaemon carinicauda | reverse complement strand
GTATATATTCTGCTGCAGCAAGTACATCAGACGTACTTCACCCGTATTGAACACTCAACACACCCACTACCAATTACATAGCAGGAGTTCATATCTACGACTGAAAAATTCCCAGACACGTACGGCTAAAATAATCGAAAGGCGATTTGTGCCCAAGGCATAAGTAAAGTTGAAAAACTTATTTTAATGGACTCTACTGTCCTTATTAGTAAGGTAAGAAGAGAGATACGAACAACTAAATTAATTGCATATGTTGTTGTTGTAGTTCTTGTTGTTGTTGTTTTGGTTGTTGTTGTTGTTATTGTTACTGTTTTTGTCGTTGCTATTATTATTATTATTATTATTATTATTATTATTATTATTATTATTATTATTATTATTATTATTATTATTTATAGCTAAGCTGCTACCGTGGTGGGAAAAACGGGATGTCATAAGCCCAAGGGCTCTAACAAAGAAAAATAGCTCAGTGAGGACCAACCATCATACATGAGAAGTAACAAATAATGAAAATAAACTAGATCGTTAACAATATGGAAATAGAACTGTCATATATCAACTATGAAGAGAGAACTGTTGTAGCCTCTTCAATATAAAAAAAAAATATTTGCTGCAAGTTTCAACTGTCCGATTAGGAAGATTATTCCACAATGTGGTCACAGTTTGAATAGAACTTTTAGAATACTGATAAGGATTGGGCGTTTTGATGGAGAAGGCCTAACAGTTAGAATGAACTGCATGTCTAGTAACACGTGCATGATGTAAAAGTGTGGATAGATATGGATGCAAAGGATGGTCACACTTAAGATAAGTTTTATGCAACATGCATAAAGAACTAACCGAACAACGGTGCTAGAGATCAATGACTAGACCAGGAACAAAAACTTTAATAGACATTAAGTTTCTGTCCAATCAATTAATATGAGATTTAGTTGCTGAAGATGATACAAGAGAATATTATTCCAAACAAGGCAGAATGAAAGAAGTAAAGCATTTCTTAAGAATAGAATAATCAGGGAAAAACACAAAATACTTTAGCAATAAACGAACTTTTGGTGCAGTTAAAGAAGAAACAGACCGAATAGGTTTTTTAAAAGGAAATTTATAATCAAGAGTCAAATCTAAAATTCTAAGAAAAGTTGTTCAGAGTTAGAAAAAAAGATCAATACGGGAGCAAATGTCCTTCACCTACTTATAATCATACTTTGAATTATGTTAATGTTCAATTTCATGCGCCATAATTTGCACTATGCACTAATTTTAGATCGATATCTATGAAGAGATTCAGTAACCCAGAATCTGCTGTATAATCAGGAGATGAAATAGAGGTAAAGAGAGTAGCATCATCTGCATATGCAACAAACTTATTTTCTAGGCTAAATGACATGTTATGTGCAAATAGCATGAAAAGTAACGTGCAATGAAAATGGCCATAAGGAACATCGGGTATCGCATCCCTCTACTCACTATGGTCCTTTCAACAGCATTTCTTTAGAATTTATCTCTTAAAAATTCAGTAATATGCTAAGAAAAGACCCATATACTCCCAACTTATAGACTTTGAAAAGAAGAGCCTCATGATGATGATGATGAGGATGATGATGATTATTATTATTATTATTATTATTATTATTATTATTATTATTATTATTATTATTATTATTACTATTATTATTAATTTAGAAAAGAATGATACCATAAGACCAAAGACCATGACAGATGAAAATAGCCCAGAGAGGAAAAAGGAAATGGATGAACTACAAAAGAAGTAATGAACAATAAAAATCAAATATTTTAACAACAGTAACATCAACAAATAGATCTTTCATATATAAACTATAAAAAAGAGTTGTCCGAGAAGATCTGAATGCAAATGATGGTCACAACTTCGAAAAATCCTATGCATCATGCATACCGAACTAACTGAATGACGGTGGGAAAAAAAAAATTAATATCGATATCATAAAAAGAAATTTAATTGACCCTAAGTTCTTGTCCAATTAAATAAGATGATATTCATCAGCTGATAATACAACAACCTGTGAAAGCTCTTGTTTTGGTTTGCTTGAGTTTTTTGTTACGTTCTTGCTCGTGAGTGCTTGTATATAAGCTCGTTGTGTTTTTTATATAAATCAGTTTCGTTGCTGTCATCTTGCCTGTTATAACCGAACAGTTACGTCACCACAACAAACACACACACACGAATATGTATATATATATATATATATATATATATATATATATATATATATATATATATATATATATATATATATATATATATATATATATACATATATATATATATATATATATATATATATATATATATATATAGATATAGATATATATATATATATATATATATATATATATATATATATATATATATATATATATAGATATAGATATATATATATATATATATATATATATATATATATATATATATATATATATATATATATATATATATATATATATATATACGTGTTTGTGTGTGTGTGAGTGTGTGTGCTATGAATGTATGAACGTATGTTAGTGGGCAAGTATCTTATATTCAAGAATTGCTCTGCCTATTTTAGCTCACATTATAAAACTTGAAATCCCGGAAGGATTTTAGGGATTACAAAGGATGTAGAAGCATCCAATTTCCTCGCCATTCATTGATTAGTTATGGAGAAATTATAAATAACTGAGGGATTCCTATAAATGGAGAAATTTAATAACCGACGGATAAATAAGAAATCTCCTATGAAAACTTTTTTTCGAAAATTCTAAAAAGACTATCCTAAAAAGCCTATTTTCAAACATTTCGGACATTTGGCCCAAATTAAATAAACCACTCAAACAGAATATCCTAATCTGGGGCATGCGTGTCAGAACTCGACGCTGGAGATTCGGTGTGGGTAGACAGGGTCTACACAGTAGACCGTGGGGGGTAGAAGCTTAATTAGACAGCGTGCGAAAGTAAAAGTGATAAAAGTGACTATAATTCGGTGACTGCAAAAGGCGTCTCTGTAACCCCACCCGACCTCCGCTCCGTATACTACACCCTCAACCTGGGGCCAAACCCTTTCCGTCCCATCAGCAAAGGACCTATAGATTCCGTAATGTTATACAATGGATTGCGGATAACTTTTAACTAATTTTGAAGTGACATTTGGTTTTGCCTTCCATGGAAATGATGGCTTCGAGTTGATAATAGGAAGAATTACGCGACAAAGGGATTGGGTTCCTCGGGGAAGGGGATGCGCTTTTGTTTTGCCCTTTTGGGATTATTTAAGAAAACGAATTTTGGTTCGAGAAAGTTGTTTGACATTCATGAATTCTGACGAATTGAGCTTTAACAAATTCGTCGATCTATTGTAAGGAAAAGGGGCCACTTAAAATAATTTGAAATTAAAACAACAAATCTCTCTCTCTCTCTCTCTCTCTCTCTCTCTCTCTCTCTCTCTCTCTCTCTCTCTCTCTCTCTCAGATAGTTAGATTAGGAAACGTAAATTCTTATATTGAAAAGGTTGAATTTGATGTCCCAAGGGGATCTGTCCTAGTCCCAATTCTGTTTTCAGTGTACCTTAATGATATGGTTAAATGCATAGAAAACAGCCTGCTAACTCAATACGCTGAAGACGCCCGAGTTCTTTTGGCAGATCAAATAGATAATATTGATGCCTTCATTAGAAGAGCTAAACTAATATTAATCGAAATTAGGTAATACTTTTCACGAAAATGACTATTGTTAAAGGCCACCAAAACACAGTGCATGTTTGTGGGTAGCTCACAGTATGTTAGTACAATTCCTGATAACATTATAAGAAAAATCTAATGACGAAGAAGTGAAGATAAGTCAGCATCTGAAAAATCTAGGTCTATACATTGACAGGTATATGACATTCAGTACCCACATTGACAAGCTCAGTAGAAAAGTTACTGGCATTCTAATGAATCTAAGAAGAATAAAAGATTACTTTGATGATACTACTTGAGCTCTGATTGTGGGAAGCCTGGTCTTGAGTGTAATAAACTACTGTGTCAAGATATTGGGGGTAACTAATGATATCCACATGGAAAAAGCTCAAAAACTCTAAAACTTTGCGGGTTGAGTAGTTGTTATTGGAGTAAAAAAAAAAGAAAAAAAAACACGACCACATCACCCCCAATCCTCCAGCAATTAAAGTGGATAACTGGCTATTCACATTTCCTACAGTTGGTAATACAGTAGTAGGAATGCATTAACAAAACAAAATAAAAATCTATATATAGACAACTATCGAACTGATTTAGGCTTAAGCTCAAAGGCGATAAGGGGCCTATTTTGCTGGAATAAACTACCTCTTAAAATAAGAAAATACCTAAACTTAAGTACAGCATTATTCAAAAGGAAATTTAAGCAATGTATATTAGAAATTATTTGTATGTATATATATTCTAGATTTTTTAAATGAATTTATTATGAATTTTACCTGAATAACCATTTTATAATGGAATAAAGATGTTTTACTTTGACTAGGTGTTAGTTTTGCTGAAGATTCTTTTCACATGATTACTAAGTGTTAGTCTTGTTGAAGCCTTCATTTTCACATTGTGGTAATCTTGCTGAAGAGTTTTGTTTGCGATGGTTACTAAGTGTGAGTGTTACTGAAGGCTATTTTCACATAGTTACCAAGTGTTACTCTTACAGGAGACAATTTTTCACATGGTTACAAAGTGTTAGTCTTCCTGAAAACTTTTTTCACATGATTACCAAGTGTTAAACTTGCTGAAGACTTTAGTTTCTGATAATTACTAAGTGTTAATGTTACTGGCGACTTTTTTTTCACATAGTTACTAAGTGTTAGTCTTACAAGAGACTCTATTTTCACATGGTTAATAAGTGTTAGTCTTGCTGACGAATTTAGTTTCTGATGTGTACTAAGTGTTAGTCTTACTGGAGACTTTTTTTTTCACAAGATGACCAAGTGTTAGTCGTACAGAAGAATTTATTTTTTCATGGTTAATAAGTGTTAGTCTTACCGGAGACAATTTTTCACATGGTTACAAAGTGTTTGTCGTACTGAAAACTTTTTTGCACACGATTAATAAGTGTAAGTCTTACTGGAGACTATTTTTCACTTGGTTACTAGGTGTTAGTCTTACTGAAGAGATTAGTTTCTCATGGTTAATAAGTGTATGTTTTACCGGAGACTATTTTTCACATGATTACTAAGTGTTTGTCTTGTTGAAGAGTTAATTTTATCATGATTATTAAGTGTTAGTCTTATCAGTGACTATTTTTCATATGATTACGAAGTGTTTGTCTTACTGAAAACTTTTTTCATATGATTAATAAGTGTTAGTCTTACTGGAGACTCTATTTTTCACTTGGTTACTAGGTGTTAGTCTTGCTGAAGAGATTAGTTTCTCATGGATAATAATTGTTAGTCTTACTGGAGACTATTTTTCACATGATTGCTAAGTGTTAGTCCTTTTGAAAACTTTTCTTTCACATGAATACTGAGTGTTTGTCTTGCTGAAGAGAAAAGTTTCTCATGTTGATAAATGTTAGTCTTACCGGAGACTATTCTTCACATGATTACTAAGTGTTAGTCCTGCTTAGGAAATTTTGTCACAAGATTACTTAGTGTTAGTCTTACTGGAGACCCCTTTTTTTCCCGTGGTTACTAAGTGTTAGTCTTGCCGAAGCGATTAGTTTTTCATGGTTAATAAGTGTATGTTTTACCGGAGACTATTTTTCACATGATTACTAAGTGTTTGTCTTGCTGTAGAGTTAATTTTCTCATGGTTATTAAGTGTTAGCCATACCAGAGACTATTTTTCATATGATTACTAAGTGTTATTCTTGCTGAAAACCTTTTTTCATATGATTACTAAGTGTTAGTATTACTGGAGACCCCTTTTTTCCCGTGGTTACTAACTGTTAGTCTTGCTGAAGAGATTAGTTTCTCATGGTTAATAAGTGTTAGTCTTACCGGAAATTATTTTTCACAGGATTGCTAAGTGTTAATCCTGATGAAAACTTTTTTTCACATGATTACTAATTGTTAGTCTTACTGAAGACTTTTTTTCCAGTGGTTACTAAGTGTTAGTCTTGCTGAAGACATTAGTTTCTTATGGTTAATAAGTGTTAGTCTTACCGTAGACTATTTTTCACATGATTACTAAGTGTTAGTCTTGCTGAATACTTTTTTCACATGATTACTAAGTGTTTGCCTAGCTGAAGAGTTAATTTTATCATGGTTGATAAGTGTTAGTGTTACCAGAGACTATTTTTCACATGATTACTAAGTCTTAGTCTTGCTGGAAACTTTTCTCAGATGGTTACTAAGTGTTAGCCATTTTGAAGATTTTACTTTCTCAATAGCTAATAAGTATTTTTCATATGATTACAAAGTGTTAGTCTTGCCGAAGAGTTTAGTTCTCATAGGTATTAAGTATTAGTCTTGCTGGAGACTATTTTCACATGGTTACTAAGTGTTAGTCTTACTGAAGACTTTACTTTCACATTGTTACTAAGTGTTAGTCTTACTGAAGACTTTATCTTTACATTTTTACTGTTATTCTTACCCAAGACTTCATTTTCATATGGTTACTAATGTGCCAGTCCTACTGAAGACTTTTTTCCAGTTATTTATTAGTAATTCAGTCTTAGAGAGGACTTTATTTCTAGCTGGTTTTTAAGAATATCTATTTTCAGCTGGTTGTGACCACATTAGTGTTATTGGGGATTAATATCAGCTGGAAATTACTTCATGAGTCTTACCGATAACTTCATTTTCAGGTATATTGTGTCACTTTTACTATGCGCTTCAGTTACGAACGGTTAGCTGCCTTTAGAATTTCATTGAGAATTGTCGTTCTCTTCTTTCATTACACAGTCAGTCTTACTGTGATATTGGTCTTTTACACTTTATTGGTGTCAATATTGTTATGAAATTCCATTTAATTCACTGTTTATTACCAATAGTTCTATGCTGTTTCTTTGTACATTTTATTGGTGATCGGATTGTTGACATTTTTTCGTAATCTGTTGGTACGATTATTATTGACTTGAAATTGTATATATCTTATCCTCAGAAATGAATAATTATTCATTTACTTACTGAAAAGACATTTGATATTTTTTAGAGATAGAAAAAAGTCATGATAAAAATTGTTGTGTCAATAATATAAAGAAAATCCCGTGAGACAGAATTCAGAGAATGATTGTAACTACCCTTGTTTTGGAATAAGATTACGTAACACCAGATCAGGATCTTAGTCCTAAAACATCCTGTGGAAATAATGTGATACCCACCTTATTAATATAAGGTTAAATGTGTATGTATGATATTATCAAACATGATTGTAATATGAAACATTTGCAAGAATAAGTAATTAAAATAGTCGGGAAGTGGATATTTTCAAGCAATTGGATCAGCTTTATCTCCAACGCTCAATTTTCCGAACTTCAGAAAAGATGGCGTTACAAAAATAACTTTATATTCGGTTGCCAACAAC
>NC_090734.1:109426670-109431670 GCF_036898095.1 Palaemon carinicauda | reverse complement strand
ACCTGTATATTATCAATTACTAATACATTTTTCCAATCTTTTGTTCAGTTCTTCATTTATTTGTGACCATTTTATATTCTTACCATAGAAATTATATTTTTCATATCCTTCCCATCTTTTTGTGCTTTGTTTATCTCTGCGTTCACTTGCTTTAGAAAGGACTATTAATTCTATGACATTGTGGTCTGAAATTCCTGTGTTCTACACTATTATTTCTTTAACATAATTCACCTCATTCACAAATACTAAATCAAGGACATTGTCCTTTCTTTTTGCAATGTGGTTTATTTGTTACATATTATGTTCTAATAGCATATCTTGAAGCTTTTCAAACTTTTTCCATCTTCTGCGCTACTATTGCTCTTTTTTATATGTATATATACGATCACTTCTTCTATCCATTCTTTTCAATCCACGAAAGAGAGTTAAAATCTCCAGATAGGGAATTTATTCCAGTCTTTATGGTTTCTACATAATCATCTATTTTTCCTATTATTATGTCAAACTCCTTAGTATTTGGGGGTCTGTAGACTAGAATATTCACTGATTTTTCATATTCAAATTCTATCGCAATCAATTCACATTCTGTGTTGCTGTATTTTTCACAGACTTTTCCTGGATTTATGTGTCTTCCATGTATTGCGGTTCCCCCTTGATTCCTATTTGTCTGTCTAAATATATGTTTGGAAACCCGTTATCTGGTCGTCACTGCCAGTCTCTTGGGAATACCCCTGTTCTTCTTATATTTAACATGATTTTTTCAATTCCGGTTAGTTCTTCTAAGAACTCTATTTTCCTTTTAGAGTTACTTGTGACCTAAGCCCTGTGCAATCATCACTTTTATGGTTTTTTGTGTTTTATTCCCCATTATTTAATATTGGTAATAATATGGATTCTCCCATGCTTCCTTCTGTTCTGATATGATGTTCTTTTCTCAATTCCAGGAATTCTGCATTAAAAAATCCAACTTTTCTATTATATTTGCTCTTTCACTTTCATATTTATTTTTGTGTGTATACTTGCAATTATCCCCATATCTGCACCAGTCCCTGGCATTATAGATGCATTCTTTGTAGTAGTGCTCTAATTGTGCATATTTGGTGTTGAAAGGCATTATATCTTGACACCTTTTGTACATAGTGCGGTATATACTCGGCTTGTTTTTTTTTCTTTTTTTTTCAATTTTGCTTTCATTTTTCTTTTCTGTTTGCTGAGTTTTCTTACTTTCATTCATGGTTGCAGGATGCATATATCGACATTTTTTGTTGAGGTTTGTTTATGAGAGACCATTTTGCAATAGAGAGAGAGAGAGAGAGAGAGAGAGAGAGAGAGAGGAGAGATGAGAGAGTGAGAGAGAGAGAGAGTTACAAGGATTCTGGATGTCTCAAGAACCCTTTTAGTCCATCGTTGAGAATCCATTTGGACTTGGGCAGAGCGATCTGTAGTTTTTTTGATCTTGTCTAATTTATACTTGAACTTGTTTATCATGTTCCTTAGCAGTCTATTCCAAGTATTTGCGTTGACAGTTTGTACTGTTATCTCTGGACTGATTTGTGCTAAGCGTAAGTAGATTGTTTTAATCTTCACTTGTTAATCCTCCAAGAATTTTGAACGCATCTATTAATTGTCCCCTTAGTTTAGTTTGTAGATAAAAATAAATTCAAACGCTCCACCCCGAGTCTATATCCAAATTGCCTTCGTGTTGGAACTAGCCTCATGGTCATTGTACTGCTTTTTCTGTCTATCTACTTTATATCCTTTGAATACTTGAAGCCCAGTGTTGAAATCTGTACTCTAGATCTGGGTCTTACTAGTGATATGTAAAACTAAAATAGATCGTCTTTGTTTCTGTATTTGAATTGTATCTTTATGTAACCTATTAAATTTGTGCGTTTCTTTTCAGCTTTTATTGCTCTGTTGTTTATTAAATCTTTACTAATAATAAGACAGGGATCATCCTGCTGGTCGACACTTCAATTACACTACTTAGCATTGAGTAATCTGTTTGTAGGTTACTATAACATATGTGCATAACTTTGCATTTCCCACAGTTGAAAGACATTTGCCATTTTGCAGACCTTTCACCCAACTTAATTGGACTATCTATTAAGGTTTCTACGTTCCTCTCAGTTTGCAGCAATTTATGCATTCTGGGAGAGAGAGAGAGAGAGAGAGAGAGAGAGAGAGAGAGAGAGAGAGAGAGAGAGAGAGAGAGAGAGAGAGAGAGTGTGTGTGTGTGTGTGTGTTAAAAGGAGTTAAAATGATTTTGGATGTCTCAAAGTCTTTTTAGGTCCAACCGGGGAGACTCCGATTGCCTTTTGATAGAGCGACTTAGTTTAAGCATTTAGAGAGTTCTTATGATCTTGTCTTACTTATTCTTTAACTCGTTTACCCTGTTACTGTTAACTACATCCTCTGGAAGTCTATTCCAAGTATTTACTAATTTTGTATGTAAAGAAATTACCACATTGAGTGGTGTTGTATCTTTTCCATTCCAGTTTGTATCTATCACCTCTGGACTGATTTGTGCGAAGCGTGAATAGAAGGTTGTAGTCTACATTCGTTATTCCTTTGAGAGAGAGAGAGAGAGAGAGAGGAGAGAGAGAGAGAGAGAGATGAGAGAGAGAGAGAGGAGAGAGAGAGAGAGAGAGGAGAGAGAGGGTATGTGACTGGTTAATAAATCAAAATGTACAAAATATTGTCGAATACAGTAAGCTCCCTCCATCAATAAGTTCATGTCCTTTAGAGCAGTTTGGTAATGGTAAACAAATTCTGGCCATACTTATTGTCCATTTGAAGGTGATCAGATTAATTATCCTTGGTGGTGAAAGGTGGAAAGTGGAGCCTTATTTTTCGCCTTTTTATTTTAATCGTAGAAAGGGTGCGACGCTGGTCAATGGCTCTGAATCAATTAATTAATGGCCACAAAGGAATCAATCATAGCAAAATATCTGTCACGCGTTACAAACGTCATTAATGTGGTTCATCTATCAAAGATCTGCAGCCATTAAAAATGGCTTCGATTTAGGCCTTTAACCGACCATTATTTAAATATGAAATCCATCTGTTATGTTTCCTGTATTATATACTTGGATGCGAAATATATTTTGTTAATTTCCTTTTTTTACTCGATTTAGTTTTCGTCAATATCATTATAATTTTATGATGTTTATAACAGTATATTGTATTAATCAATGCAGTCTTAGTCTATTTTTTTGTCGACTTTATTCGCTGCTTTTTTGGTTCTACTATTATCTGCTGTCTATACTTTAATCTTGTTTATGGTTTTCTCATGCAAATATCTTCTTGTAAATGCTTACTGTGGAATACACGATGCCAATATGGGCAAAAGAAGGATTGAATTGACTTCATTTGATTTGATTTGTTAGTTATATAACTACATATTCTCTCAGAAAATTAACATATTTTTTAACCAAATCGTATTTTCTTCTAAAGCAGGTGACTACAAACCTAGAGTGTTGTGTCGAATGTTCGACTCAACAGAATCAGTAATGCTGTTATTGGGTGCCTGATGATGTCACATGAAAGGTCTCCATCATTTTATTTTTGTTTCTTTGATTTCCAATATATTATATTTTTAGAATTATAGATGTATTTCCTTATTGGAATTTGTTACTATTGTATAAGCATAAGGATGTTTTTTATTTCATTAACATTATCCATTTTTCCTTGAAAACAAGTTTGTTTTGTTTGAAAGTTGGGTCGGAGTTCTGACTCGACTTCAACTTTAATTGTATCGATAATTATTGGTTATTGAAGCTATTTAGCAATAATTTAGATATTGCATCACGTTGTTATTCATTTTCTTTTTTCCATCCAGAAATAATCCCCCCTGTAACTACCTTACGGGCAATTATGTATTTTCATCATAGTATTAAACATACGAACAACTTATTGGCACCGGGTATTTTTTTTTTTTTTTTTGTTTTTTTTCTTTTTTTTTTTTTTTTTTTAGAAGTGAATACACGCAAAATTTACTATTATTATCGTTATAGGGTAGGTGAGTATTGTTGTTACGGGCCTGTTCGATATAGTTATCTATTCCAGTTGATGGCATAGTGTCCTTATCTTAGGATAGTTCATACCTCTACTATGAGATTCAGGGCCTCTGTAACACGGTTTTTTTGGACTTTGCTCCTTATCAAGGCATCGGATGTAGCTGAAAGTTGACATATGTATATTTTACAACCACACACAATTTTGTCAGCATTTTCAATAACCTAAACCCGATAGTTTTAATTTTTATAGAGTAAAAATGATCTTGCCGACGCCATGGCCAGTGATAACGAGCCAAGAGTCGAAAACATTCATTACGTAAGCAATGTAAACACCTTTTGACAAAAATTTTGCCCCGCCCATCCACCGGACACCCATTCACCTTCTTCCATCGGGCTCTGGAACCCCATAACAGTCAAGAATGGCTAGCAGGATTTGGAATTGCCCCTGTGTTTGCAAAACTGCATTTATCTTACGACTTGTAACTTTATACAGTCAAGAGAAATCCCATGGCCATATTTGCTATAGCCTGAATAGGTAATTATTCAGTTTCTAGTTTAAATCCAATGTTTATGGTCTGATTTGTATTTAGCGTAATATGATTATAATACTTGTAATGTCACTCAGGCTTTTGAACATTTCCATTAACTATTCACTATGCCACCAAGAGAGAGAGAGAGAGAGAGAGAGAGAGAGAGAGAGAGAGAGAGTGAGAGAGAGAGAGAGAGATTGTATGTAAACAGTCTTGATATAACTATTTTTGTTTAAAATGAGAATTTTGTGCTAAACTCTCATCAGACCAACGGATCATCCGATATAATTTTTTTTTTCTTCTTCTTAGGCCATACGACCGTGTTGGCTATGTTTTGGGCATGACTGCATTTTGTAAATAAATCATGAATAGTTTTAGGAGTTTTATTTGTACATCTTATGGGAATTTATAGGAGTAAAGTGAACATAATTCATTTATCCTTTAAGATAAT
>NC_090734.1:109417043-109424543 GCF_036898095.1 Palaemon carinicauda | reverse complement strand
ACTACTCACTTTGATCCAGATCGTGATTATTTTGTCTATTTTCACAATTAACCCCAGCCATTTCGCAAAATCTTAAATAAGAGTGATTTTTTGGCAGTAAATTTCATCAGCTGAATCCATATGTGATGCAAAACATAATAATATTTATAGTATTTCAAACTTTAATGATTGACATTTATAATGTTTTTTTTATATGGAATTAGGTTGTAAATAATTAGCCATATGTATTTTGAGATTTAGATTTTAATGGTCATTGGTATTACATTAAATCTGCGATGTACATTTTTTAAATCAAGCTAATAATTTTTCTCACTCACATGATATATCCAAAAGAAGTACAGTATGAACATTGATAATCAAATTTGATTGCGTTACTGTAATCAAAATTTACTAAGCATTGAAAATAACAAAATTCGTTAATCCATGTCCATGAAGTTATCATTTTCTATTAAGATTTAATACCGGGTAATAAAACGAACAAATTTATTTTGTTCATTCCGGTGTTTCGGGACGAAATCTTATATAAATGTAATTTTTATGTAATCAAACAAAAAGTCATATATAAAAAAAATTAATTGTAATTCATATTTTATTATATAAAATCATATTCATCCAAGTAATTGGTATTTATCAGGAAATCATTCCCTAAATTTTCTCGCGCATAGCCTTCGTCTTAAATCAAGCTAATAATTTTTCTCACTCACATGATATATCCAAAAGAAGTACAGTATGAACATTGATAATCAAATTTGATTGCGTTACTGTAATCAAAATTTACTAAGCATTGAAAATAACAAAATTCGTTAATCCATGTCCATGAAGTTATCATTTTCTATTAAGATTTAATACCGGGTAATAAAACGAACAAATTTATTTTGTTCATTCCGGTGTTTCGGGACGAAATCTTATATAAATGTAATTTTTATGTAATCAAACAAAAAGTCATATATAAAAAAAATTAATTGTAATTCATATTTTATTATATAAAATCATATTCATCCAAGTAATTGGTATTTATCAGGAAATCATTCCCTAAATTTTCTCGCGCATAGCCTTCGTCTTATTTTTTACCGACCGTGTTTCACACAATTGTACATAATTCCTTTTGTATATATTATGGTTGTATCTTCGCTCTTCCTGCGCACTAAAACGAACATGAAAATTCAAGTCTGGTTTTTCCTCTGTGATTTTGTCTGTCTTGTGAACTTGTCATGTCCTGTTGCCTTGAGGTTTTGTATATAAGGAGAGTGTTCCACAACAATATAACTCAGTCGTTTCCAATCTGCCTTTGATTTCACAACTCCTCTCTCGGCCCGTCACATTGGTGACCCCGAAAGCCGACTCGCTTCCACCGCCTTCCACCCCCACCCCCTCGCCCCTCCATCGTTGGTACTATGACGGACTCTACGGCAGTTGGCGCTACGGCCTCTCCATTCAAACTTTCATCGTTTGCCAGCGGAGAGGCGTTTGCTTGGTTTCAGCGCGCAGAAGTCCAGTTTCGTATCAGGGGCGTGACTCGCTCAACCACCAAAGCGGATTATGTTCTCGCGGCGATACCCGAGGACACCTTCCCAGAAATATCCGACTGGCTTTGTGAACAAGGAGACACCCCAATAGCGTATGACGACCTCAAATCATACCTTCTGCAACAGTACTCGCCGTCGCCAGCCGCCCGTATAGCAAAGCTTTTTCAGCTCTCGCAACAACCGTTGGGGGACCAAAGGGCTTCGCTTGCCCTCAGGGAAATGACCAGTATCGCTCGCCTTCAACCTGCCGCAGACGGCTCTCCTCGTGAGGTGAACCTACTCCGTGCCCTTTGGATACGCCGTTTACCTGAACCTGTGCGCGCTGCCATACCCGATGTCGATAGTTTACCCATAAAGGACTTGATGACCAAAGCCGACGCCCTTATGGACAGCCACTTCAAGACCTCCATCAACGCCTCCACCCCTGACGACGAGGATGCCTATTCAACGTACACCGAAGCTGACATGAATGCCGTAGGACATACACGCCTACCCCGTGACGTGCCGAAGCGGCGACAAAGCCGCCCACCACCCACCAATCGCTCACGCCCCAACGAACGACTTCTACAGCCACTTACTACCTCCCATCCACCGCAGTTTTGCTACTACCACTTCAGATTCGGGGCAACCGCGAAGAAATGTGCCAAAGATTGTCAGTGGCCAAAAAACGTGTAAGTAGGCCATCGCTTGTGGTGGTGGCTTCCCATGTTTCTAATCTTTTCTTTTTACAGGATGCAGGAACGGGCGTGCGATTTTTGGTAGACACGGGTGCTTGTCGTTCTCTTTTGCCAAGGAAACTCTTCAAGGCACAACGTAGTCTGTCTACATCTGCCGACGTCCGCTTGGTAGCTGCCAATGGATCTGCGATACCCACATACGGTTACGAGAGCCTCACATTATCGTTCGGAAACGGTAAATTCAATTGGAAGTTTCTCGTTGCTGACGTCACAATACCAATTCTCGGTGCGGATTTCCTCTCTCATTTCCACCTTCTGGTCGATGTCGCCCACCGACGATTGGTCAACGCGGACTCGTACTTGTCGACACCTCTTCAACCCGCCCCCTCTAACCTCGCTCTCCACATCAGCGCACCCACGGATGCCTACGCCCACCTCCTCACGTCGTACCCGGAAGTTTTCCGTCCAGAACTTCGCCAAACGCCCACGGTTCCTGCTAAGCATGGTATTTATCACCATATCAAGACGACGGGACCCCCAGTCTTCGCAAAATTCAGACGTCTGGCACCGGAACGATTGGCAGCCGCCAAACAGACGTTCGCCGAAATGGAGAAATTGGGCCTTTGCCAAAAGGCCTCCAGCCCATGGTCGTCCCCCTTACACATCGTTCTGAAGAAAGACGGCTCCCTCCGTCCGTGCGGGGATTACAGGCGCCTGAACATGCAAACAGAACCGGATCACTACCCCCTCCCAAACATTGCCGATGTAACCTCCTACCTGCACAAAGCAAAGGTTTTCTCTACGCTTGACCTCCTGAAGGGGTATTATCAGGTGCCTATGAACCCAGAAGACATCCCCAAGACCGCCATCACCACTCCGTTTGTTACATACACCTTCAATTACTCCTGTTTTGGCCTTCGTAATGCTGGGGCAACGTTTCAACGTCTCATGGATGGCATCTTAGGGGACCTCCCTTTCTGTGTATGTTATGTGGACGACATACTTGTGTTCTCCTCCTCAAAAGAGGAACACCTCCGTCACCTGCGCATCGTGCTCGACCGCCTGCAACAAAACGGCCTTGTAGTCCGGTACGACAAGTGTACCTTTGGCGCCAACGAAGTGTCGTTCTTAGGGCACCGTATCACTCCTGAAGGAGTCCATCCCCTCCCTGAGAAGGTAGCAGCCGTTCAGAATTTCCCCACGCCCTCGACCGTCAAAGCTCTGCAGGAATTCTTGGGCATGATCAACTATTATCACCGCTTTCTGCCAGCCATTGCCGCCACTCTTGCTCCCCTCTACGCCTCCCTCAAGGGCAAGCCAAAGGACCTGAAGTGGGGTCCCCTTCAAAAAGAGGCATTCTGCAATGCAAAGAAGGCCCTATCAACTGCTGCGGCTCTCCCTTTTCCTATCCCACACGCCCCTCTCCTTCTCTCCACCGATGCCAGCGACGTCGCTATTGGTGCAGTACTCGAGCAGGTGGTCAAAGGCTCGCCCCGCCCATTGGCCTTCTTCAGCAGAAAACTGTCCAAGGCAGAATCGGGTTATTCTACCTTCGATCGAGAATTGCTGGCGGTGCACCTGGCTGTCCGTCACTTTCTCCATTTCTTAGAAGGTACGCCCTTCGTCATTCGCACAGACCACATGCCTCTGGTGCACACCTTCACTCGACAGTCTGACGCCTGGTCCGCCCGTCAACGCCGACATCTCTCCGCTGTGGCTGAATACAATTGCACCCTCCAATACGTCCCTGGGAAAATGAATCCCGTTGCCGATGCCCTGTCAAGAAACACATTGGCTGCCGTTCATCTGGGATTGGATTACAACGGCCTGGCTGAAGCCCAACGACAGGATCCAGAGTATCAAGCTTGTAGGACATCCTGCACGTCCCTCCGTTGGGAGGATTTTCCCCTCGAAAACTCCAACACCACCCTCCTCTGTGACGTCAGTACTGGTAGACCGCGACCTTGGATTCCTGCTCCCATGCGCCGACAGGTGTTTGATTTCATCCACGGCCTTTCACATCCCTCGTGCCGTTCTACTGCACAGCTGCTGAAGGCAAAGTTCATTTGGCACGGCATTTCTAAGGATGCTAAGGATTGGGTCCATGCCTGTACTTCTTGCCAAACTTCCAAAGTACGTCGACACACGGATTCAGGAGTGGGCACCTTTCCTCAACCTCAGCGTCGTTTCGCACACATTCACGTCGACGTTGTAGGCCCCCTACCCACATCACAAGGACATCGTTACCTGTTTACCGTCATCGACCGCTCCACTCGTTGGCCTGAAGCCATTCCCATGGAAACTGCAACGTCCGCCTCATGTACATCTGCCTTACTCTCTGGATGGATTTCAAGATTCGGTATCCCTGAGCATATTACTTCTGACAGGGGAACCACTTTCACCTCTCAATTATGGACGTCATTAGCGAATCTCCTGGGCATCACCCTACATCACACAACGGCCTACAACCCCGCTGCCAATGGAATGGTTGAACGTTTTCATCGCACCCTCAAAGCAGCTTTGATGTCCCGCTGCAAGGATTGCAACTGGTTTACTCAGCCTCCCTGGGTCCTCCTTGGACTAAGGACCATTCCTAAAGACGCCCTCGACGTCTCGGCAGCCGAAATGGTGTATGGCGACCTGTTGGTCGTCCCTGCCAAGTTTTTTCATTCTACAACCTCCTCCGACGATCTCCAGCGTATACGTCACGTCGTGGGAAAATTTACTCCGTGCCGCCAGACTTACAAGCCCCCAGCGAAGCATCACATACCAACGGACTTGCACTCTGCAACGCACGTCTTCCTGCGCAACGACACCAGCAAGCCACCGTTAATGCCACCTTACACGGGACCTTACCTTGTGATCCGACGCAGTCCGAAAGCATTCCTCCTAAACATTCGGGGCAAAGAAGACTGGGTCTCCATTGATCGTCTAAAACCTGCTTATCTTCTGCCAGATGACCCGCCTACAGTTCGCCTCTCTAGATCAGGGCGCCCTATTTAACATGTACAGTATGTCATTTTTAGGGGGGGAGCCATGTACCAACCGTGTTTCACACAATTGTACATCATTCCTTTTGTATATATTATGGTTGTATCTTCGCTCTTCCCTCGCACTAAAACGAACATGAAAATTCAAGTCTGGTTTTTCCTCTGTGATTTTGTCTGTCTTGTGAACTTGTCATGTCCTGTTGCCTTGAGGTTTTGTATATAAGGAGAGTGTTCCACAACAATATAACTAAGTCGTTTCCAATCTGCCTTTAATTTCCCAACTCCTCTCTCGGCCCGTCACAATTTCTCTAATTCATTCGAAAAAAAGTGTTGTGAAATTGTGAAAGAGAAACTGTCAAATATTATTTCCTTTATGGCCTCTTATTGTTTTTTGTTGTTTTCATTGCTGTTGTTGTAGACAATGTTTCTGTTCTTCTTTTTTCGAAAAACTGTCTTTGCCAATTTTCCACTTCTAGTGACCTGCCTTCCTCCATTGGGTTAGTTGTAAATTGATTGAATATTAAGATAATTCATTTATTATATCCACATGTAAATAACAATCATAGGTTATTGACAATAAAAAAAAAAAAACTATTAAAAGAATGAAATTTTGAGAAACATGATTAAGTTTGACCGAAAACTCGGAAAAGAATACAAACTATTGGACTACAGAAATATTATATCAATTAATTTATTTCATAAAAAAGCAATTTTGATTAAACGTCGCAAACAACCGGCTGAATGTTCCAGGATTTTGTATCTAATAATCCACCCTCATATAATGAAGAAAAATGCTGGAACATTTCTGCATAACTCAAAAGAAGTAATAACATATTACCCACAGCTTTCGTATAAGTACACACACTCTCACATGTAGGTGTGAGTGTGTGTGTGTGTGTGTGTGTAGGACGCGCAGCTGCGCGTACGATACTACCAATGTTGTATATATTTCACAGCAACGGAGTTTAATTCATGATTAAAAAGGTAAAGGATGAATGTAAGGGTAACTCGTTTGTTGATTTTTTGCATGAGCCACCCTTGTTAACGGAAAGAGTATATATATATATATATATATATATATATATATATATATATATATATATATATATATATATATATATATATATATATATATATATATATATATATATATATATATACATATATATATATATATATATTACGAAAAGGAAAAGGTAATAAGCCTCCATCCACATCAACTGCATAAAAAAGAGAAGTTTCTCCTTTGGCGCCGACCAAAAATATTAAAGGAAGAACTCGAAATGAAGAGAAGGGTTGGAACACCTTTGTCAGAGTTTTTTTTTTTTTTTTTTTTTTTTTTTTTTTTTTTTTTTTTTTTTTTTTTTTTTTTTTTGCTGCGTTCACCATCATTTTTTTTTACGATTGCATTATATTTGCGATTGTGTGTAAACAGTGATATAGTATTGTTATGATTTTATGTTCGATAATACGTTTCCGAATACATTTACAATAGTATGATGATGATGATTGGTTGTGATGTCATATTTCTAATTACCTTCGACAACTTCGTTACGGCGAAAGATATGTTTTGATAGGAGGTAAATGTCTCGGTGTTGTGATTCACAGAATTCAAAAACTATATGACCGAATCTCATAAAATTTAGGTGGATGATTGGCTTTGGTCCAAGAACAATTTATAAGATTTGTAGAGTCATTTGGTCAAATGGTCAAGGTCAAGGTCAAGGTCACAAAAGTCTAAAAAAATAAAATATCTTTTGCTATATCGTGGTAAATTTTAACCGATTTACACGAAACTATTGTCAAAATTTGCATAATGCAATTGCCTATTTTGTGACATAGAACATGGTATATTTATATCATTACCCTTGTTTGTGTAGTCCTATTTACTTGTTTGAATGTCTGTCTGAGTGTTTGTGATTTGCCTAATTCAGAAGCCATTTAAATGAATCTCCTGAAATTTGGTCGTATAATTGGGCACTATCAAAAGACAGTTTGATTCAAAAGACCAGGCAAAGGCCATGAAAAGGTCAAAATAACCCTTTTGTCATATTGTGGCCTAAATTATTATCCGATTTCCAAAAGTGCCTATATTGATATATTCAGCCTGATAGAGGGAATGTTTGCGCTCTACCGAGTGCCTGTTCAAGTTGTTTATGCAAGATTGTGTTCGCCTGCTTGTATGTAGGTGAGTATGCATGTGTACCTGAGACAGAGAGAGAGAGAGAGAGAGAGAGAGAGAGAGAGAGAGAGAGAGAGAGAGAGAGAGAGAGACTGTAGGATCTGTTATTAGATTTTGGTAATTTG
>NC_090734.1:109407043-109409543 GCF_036898095.1 Palaemon carinicauda | reverse complement strand
TGTAAAATTAGTCCCGCAATCAGATTGAATCGTCTTGGGCAAACCAAACCTGGAAAAGAAGTTTGTTAATGCATTGATGACCTGCTTACTCTTAAAACTCCTCAAGGGCACTGCTTCCGGGTACCTAGACATTCGATCCATTATAGTTAGTATGTATTGATTACCACTGCTGGTTTTAGGCAATGGGCCTACAATGTCAATCAAAATTTCCTGAAAAGGTTCCCCTACTGCTGGAATTGGTTTTAAAGGTGCCTTAGGGATTTTGTGATTGGGTTTACCAACCAGTTGACAAGTTTTGCAAGAGTTAACAAACCTTTTTACCTCAGATCTCATCTTTGGCCAATAAAAGTGTTCAGCAAGTTTCCTAAAAGTCTTTCCAATTCCAAAATGACCTGCGAACACATCCTCGTGTCCCAACCATAAAATCTTGTCCCTATATTTATGGGGCACTACCACCTGTTTCCTTACCTCCCAATCATCAGATGGAACCACAGTTGACCTACTCACCCTCAGTAGGATGCCGTCTTCCCACAGATACCGAGGTCTACTCAAATCAGAGTCTACCTCCACTCCTAATTCTCCAAACTCCTCCTTCTGAGCTAACCTAAGTGATTCCCTATCCCACCCTACTGAGCTATCCCACTCAGAGACCAGACTAGGACTTGCAGAAGCACTTAACCCAGAAACCCCTCCCTCTGACAGCTCCTCTAGACTATCCAAGCCTAACCCTTCATCCTCTATCCCAGATGAATGCGCTGCCGAGCGAGTCACAACCATTACCGGTTCAACTTCACTAACGGGGTCAGCATACCTGCATTGCACAACCGGGCAATCACATACCGTACCTGCCTCTATATCGTTAGCCAACACAATATCAACATTGCTTATGGGTAATACATCCACCATTGCCCACTTCATAGGTCCATTAATCCACCTTGAGTCTACCCAAAACTCACCCAGAGGACACGCTACTACTGTATTAGGAAATCCACCTAATACTACATACTCTGGCTCCTCCTCTCTGAAGTCCCAGGGCAATGAGGACCGTAAGATTACCGACTGGGCCGCGCCAGTGTCCCGTAGTATTCTCACCCGCCTTCCAGACCCTGACCGGTCTTTAGCGAAAACCTCGCCTTCTGCGACGTACTTACTGAAGCAACTACTTACCTGGGACCTGCTCCCAGCAACCTTACCAATCAAGCCTACCAGCTTTGACTTACCCTGCCCTTTCCAGGCAGTACAATCAGCCTTAACATGGCCCTTTTTCCTGCAGAAAAAACAAATGATTTCACTCCCACCCCTACTTGGTGATGACTTTGCCTTCTTTGGAGAACTCCCTCCATCCGACTTACCAGACGTTACCGCTGCTTTCTCGCCCTTCTTACCTTTATCCCATTTATCGAGTCTCTATGAAAAACGATTTACTGACTTATGCGATAAAGTATATTCGTCGGCAGCAACCGCTACTGCTTCTATAGTTTCCAATTTCAAGTCTTCTAAATGTACTTTAAGTTCCATCCCAATGTGATTTTTAAATTCCTCAATTAATATTAGTTCCTTTAAACTTTCAAAATCATTAATACCCTTCGCTTTTAACCAATCTAAAAACGCACTTACTTTCTCTCTAGCAAATTCAACAAATGTGCAGTTATACAGTTTACGCAAGTTACGAAAGCGTTGACGGTACGCCTCCGGTACCAGTTCATAAGCCTTCAATATTATCTCTTTGACCTGTTCGTACTCTGCACTCGTCTCTTCACTTAGCGCTGCATAAACCTTCTGTGCCTTACCAATCAATCTGCATTGAACTAAGGTAGTCCACATTGATTCCGGCCAACTCAGTTTTCTCGCTAATTTTTCGAATGCAGAGAAAAATTCTGCGACATCGGATTCATTAAATATTGGTACCAGCTTAATTGCGCTGCCAATATTAAACCTATCTTCCGCTTCTGGTCGCTTCAGCCGAAGTACCTGTAATTCATGTTCCATTCTCCTAATTTCCAATTCTCTTTCCTGATCTAACCTAACCTTCTCCTGTTCTCTCTCATACTCTAATCTAGCCCTTTCCTGTTCTACTCTCACCCGTTCCTGCCCTATTCTAAGCTTTTCCAATTCTTTTTCCTGATCTAACCTAAGCTTTTCCCGTTCCCTCTCATGAAGCCTCTCTCTTTCCCTATTAGCTACTTCAGTCTTACCCATTTCTAACTGTAACTTCAACTTTTCCATTTCTATCTTTTGCAAAGCTATCTTATCCTTAATTGACTCTGGTTCAGCTAAACTAGGACCTGCTATTCTACCTTGCATAGCCTTCATTACCTGAAGCAACAAACTCCCTTTCTTCACACCTGCAACAATAGGCAACCCAAGATATTCACCAATTATCATTAAATGGCTCTTACTAAGATCACCTATCTTCTCCTCCCAATCAGGACTATGGAAAAACTCCGAAACATTAAACCCAGCCACTTCCTCTGTATCAGTCATTTTGTCGAAGAAATAT
>NC_090734.1:109379543-109387043 GCF_036898095.1 Palaemon carinicauda | reverse complement strand
ATTGCGTCCTTCATTTCTTGAGCTCTAATCTACTTCAACTCCAACGTTGTTTTCTTTTCCGTTTTTAACTACTCTCTATATAAATGTTTTTTTTTTCTATCTTAAGAAAAACCCGGGAACAAGTACGCATACACATGATTCATACTTAGGCATATGGATGGATATCTTAATCTATATGACTGAGAATATGTTTTGTAATGATTATCCAACTTGAAGTTAAAATACTTGAGTTATCCAGCTCCAATTTCCACATCCATATATTCTGCATAAAGGTGCCCTGACACTTGCACGACTTTTTGCCACGAATTTGTCGTGGCAAGTCGTGACATTTTGTGGCACAAACTGGAAGATCAAAGGGGCTACAAAAAATTACCTCAGAATCATACCTGAGTTGTCCACATTGACACGAACTGGCACGACGAGTTCACGACGAGTTCACGCATAGTTTGCCCACTTCCCGCATCGTCCCAACAAGTTCACGACGAGTTCACAAACAGTTCACGCATAGTTCACGACCCGGTCACGAAATTTTGTCGTGACGAAAATTTTGAACATTTTAAAATCTTCGTCACGACATGCCACGATGTCACGCCGGGTTTACGAACACTTCACGTCAGTTCATGACGAGTTCACGCATTGGAATGATTTGAGTCGTGACAATGCGTGCCACAAATAAAAGAAATAAAATCTCTTTTGGGTCACGACCACCATTTCTCTACTAAAGTCTTCTTCATATGAGGAAGCTACCTCTCTCTCTCTCTCTCTCTCTCTCTCTCTCTCTCTCTCTCTCTCTCTCTCTCTTCTTCTTCTTCTTCTTCTTCTTCTTCTTCTTCTTCTTCTTCTTTTCGTTGACTCTGGTTTCTGAAGTCCGTAGCCTCGGGGACATTCCAGATAGATGACGAGACTTCAATATCCTCTCTCTTTTTTTTTTTCCTTTCTAGGGATATTTATTTTCAACTGTGTTCTTATGTGTGTGAAGCTATAAAACTCCCCGAGGGTAGATATGGGAATTACGGCGGTTATTTTTGTATTTGAATATGAATCCCATCCTCGACCCTTACATTTTTGCAGTGGGTCTGGCTGGAATATAGGAATATAGTACCAGCACAGAAATCCTGTCTTGCCAGGAAATCTAGTTTTTTATGCATTACTAATTGTTACCTACCAGTACAAAGTTACTCAATAGAATCAAGGGGGAATTTGATATTTTGAATCAATTTGAAAACTTAACATTGAAAAATCATACAACAAAAACTATATTTAGACGTTTACTGGCCACTTAATAACATCATTTTAAAGTGAATATCGAATTGCAAGAAAGACTTATATTTATGTTAAGAACACCTCCCATTCAGTATCTTAGTAAAGTTGAAAAGCTTATTTTAATGGACTCTACTGTCGTTATTAATAAGAAGGTAAGAAAATAGATACGAACAACTAAATTAATTGCATATACTATGAATACGTTTATTATTATTATTATTATTATTATTATTATTATTATTGTTGTTGTGGTTTTTGTTGTTGTTGTTTTGGTGGTTGTTGATGCTGTTTTTGTTGTTGCAATTATTATTATTATTATTATTATTATTATTATTAGCTAAGCTGCTACCGTGGTGGGAAACGCAGTATGTCATAAGCCCAGGGCTCTAACAAAGAAAAATAGCTCAGTGAGGACCAACCATTATACATGAGAAGTAACAAATAATGAAAATAAATAGAACTTTTAGAATACTGATAAGGATTGAGCCTTTTAATGGTGAAGTTATGACTATTAGAATTAACTGCATGTCTAGTAATACGTACATGATGTAAAAGTATGAATAGGTATGGATGCAAAGGATGGTTAGACGTATGATAAGTCTTATGCAACATGCATGAAGAACTAACTGAACAACGGTGACAGAGATCAATGACTAGATCAGGAACAAAATCTTTAATAGACATTAGTTTTCTGTCCAATCAATTAATGTGAGGTTTAGTGGCTGAAGATCATACAAGAGAATATTTCTCGAAACAAGGCAGAATGAAAGAATTGAAGCATTTTCTAAGAATAGAATAATCTGGGAAAAAACAAAAAATACTTTAGCAATAAACGAACTTCTGGTGCAGTTAAAGAAGAAACAGACCGAATAGGTTTCTTAAAAGGAAATTCATAATTAAGAATCAAATCTAAAATTCTAAAAAAAAGTTGTTCAGGGTTAGAAAAAAGATCAATGCGGGAGCAAATGTACTTCACCTACTTATAATCATACTTTAAATTATGTTAAGGTTCATCTTCATGTTCCATATTTTGCACCATGCACTAATTTTAGATCGATATCTATGAAGAGATTCAGCAACCCAGGATCTACTGTATAATCAGGAGATAAAATATATGTTAAGAGAGTAGCATAATCTGCATATGCAACAAACTTATTTTCTAGGCTAAACAACATGTTATGTGCAAATAGTATGAAAAGTAACGGGGAATGAAAACGCCTATAAGGAACATCGGGTATCGCATCCCTCTACTCACTATGGTCCCCATCAACAGCAACTCTTTAGGATATATTTCTTAAAAATTCAGTAATGTGATAAGAGAAGACCCATATACTCCCAGCTCACAGAGTTTGAAAAGAAGAGCCTCATTATTATTATTATTATTATTATTATTATTATTATTATTATTATTATTATTATTATTATTATTATTATTATTATTATTATTATTAATTTCGAAAAGAATGATGCCATAAGACTAAAGACCCTGACAGATGAAAATAGCCCAGAGAGGAAAAAGGAAATGGATGAACTACAAAAGAAGTAATGAACAATAAAAATAAAATATTTTAACAATAGTAACAGCAACAAACAGATCTTTCATATATAAACTATAAAAAAAGAGTTGTCCAAGAAGATCTGAATGCAAAGGATGGTCACAATTTTGAAAAATCCTATGCATCATGCATACCGAACTAACTGAATGAAGGTAAAAAAAAGAAAAAAATTATTATCTATATCATAAAGAGAAATTCAATTGACCCTAAGTTCTTGTCCAATAAGATAAGATGAGATTCATCAGCTGAAAATAGACCAACCTGTGAAAGTTCTTGTTTTGGTTTGCTTGAGTTTTTTGTTACGTTCTTGCTCGTGAGTGCTTGTAAATAAGCTCGTTGTGTTTTTATTTAATTAGTTTCGTTGCTGTCATCTTGCCTGTTATAACCGAACAGTTACGTCGCCACAACAAACACACACACACACGAATATATATATATATATATATATACATACATATATATATACATATATGTATATATATATATATATATATATATATGTATATATATATATATATATATACATATATATATATATATATATATATTATACACGTGTTTGTGTGTGAGTGTGTGTGCTATGAATGTATGAACGTATGTTAGTGGGCAAGTATTTTATATTCAAGAATTGCTCTGCCTATTTGAGCTCACATTATAAAACTTGAAATCCCTGAAGGATTTCAGGGATTACAAAGGATGTGGAAGCATCCAATATCCTCGACATTCATTGTTTAGTTATGGAGAAAATTATAAATAACTGAGGGATTACTATAAGTGGAGAAATTGAATAACCGAAGGATAAATAAGAAATCTCCTATGAAAACTTTTTTTTTTTTCGAAAATTCTAATAACACTGTCTTAAAAATCCTATTTCAAACATTTCAGACATTTGGCCCAAATTAAATAAACCACTCAAACAGATTATCTAAAGCTGGCGCATGCACGTCAGAACTCGACGTTGGAGATTCGGTGTGGGTAGACCGGTCTATACACTAGACCGTGGGGTAGAAGATTAATTAGACAGTGTGCGAAAGTAAAAGTGATGAAAGGGACTATAATTCGGTGACTGCAAAAGGGGTATGTGTAACCCCACCCCACCTCCGCTCCGTATACTACACCCTCAACCTGGGGCCAACCCCTTTCCGTCCCACCAGCAAAGACCTATAGATTCCGTAATGTCATACAATGGATCACAGATGACTTTTGATTAATTTTGAAGTGACGTTCGGTTTTGCCTCCGCCGGAAATGATGGCTTTTTGAGTTGATGATAGGAAGAATTACGCTCGAAAGGGGCTGGATTCCTCGGGGAAGGGGATGCGCTTTTGTTTTGCCCTTTTGGAATTATGAAAGAAAATTAATTTTGGTTCGAGAAAGTTGTTTGACTTCCATGAATTCTGGTGAGTCGAGATTTGCCAAATTCGTCAATCTATTGTAAAGAAAAGGGGTCACTTAAAAGCATTCAATATTAAAACAACAAATCTCTCTCTCTCTCTCTCTCTCTCTCTCTCTCTCTCTCTCTCAGGTAGTTAGAACACCAGACGTAAATTGTTGTATTGGAAAGGTTGAATTTGGGGTCATACAGGGATCTGTCCTAGACCCAATTCTGTTTTTAGTCTAAGTTAATAATATGGGTAAATGCATAGAAAACTGCCTGCTAATTCAATACGCAGATGATTCCCAAGTTCTTTGTGTAGATCAAATAGAAAATCTAGAATCCTTGATTAAAATGGGTGAACTAATATTACTCGAAATTAAGAAATACTTTCTAAGAAAATGACTACTGCTAAATGCCACCAAAACACAGTGCATGTTTATGGGTAGCTCACAGAATGTTAGTAAATTCCTGATCACATTATAATAAAATGTTATGATGAAGAAGTGAAGATAAGTCAGCATATGAAAAATCTAGGTCTACACAAAGACATTCAGTATCCACTTTGACGAGTTCAGTCGAAAGGTTTGTGGCATTCTAATATATCTAAGAGGGGTAGAAGATTACTTTGATGATACTACTCGGGCTCTAATTGTGGAAAGTCTGGTCCTGAGTGTAATAAACTGCCGTATCAAGATATGGTTGGGTAACTAATGATATCCACATGGAAAAAGCTCAAAACTTCAAAACTTTGCAGGTAGAGTAATTGTCATCGGGGTGAAAAAAACGACCAAATCACTTCAATCCTCCAGCAATTAAAGTGGATATGATTAAAAATAAATTGTATATGCTATGTTAGTGTATCTTTTTTTAAATGTTTGAGAAAATGATATCCCAACTGGCTATTCACATTTCCTCCAGTTGGTAATAGTATTAATGCATTAACAAGGCAGAATGAAAATCTATATGTAGACAGCTATTGAACTGATTTAGGTTCACGTTCAATGGCAATAAGGGGACCAACATTGTGGAATAAACTACCTCTTGAAATACGAAAATTCCTAAATTTTAGTACTTTATTATTAAAAAAAAATTTGAATTTATATATATCCTATATTTTTACAATCCATTTACTGTTCATTTTATGTGAATAATCTATATTGTTACGTAGGAAAATAGCCATTTTATAATGAAATAAAGATGTTTGACTTTGACTTTGACTTTGCCTTTGTGAAATTTATATTCTAAGCTTTCAAATAGAGTCAGTGTCTGACCAGAATTAAACCAACTCGTTAAAAAAAAAAAAAAAAAATACTCCAACTAGTTCAAAGTACAAATGCTATGTGCTGTAATTAAGAGCATATTCAAATTAGTTTACGGTTAGAATTTAATGGAATACATGAAAAAGAAAAATGGCAACACTTTCCTTTTAAACCCTTTATTTGATAGAATTAAATTTTTGTAACTCAAAGTCATCTTCTGTGATAACCATACAGTCATAGTTGTCAACTCTTGGGTAGCGTCATAGTCTGAGTAATTTGGTATTCGAAGGATTGAGTAGATACGTTCCGCTATTCTTCCTATTGTATTGCAAAAACTCGTTAGTAACAACATGCAATAAATTCATCACGTTCCTTACTTCTTGTGCTTTCTTTATCAAGTGGAAGTTCTGTATGTCCAGTGTGAATAATTGTTATTTTAAAGTAATTATAAATGTGTTTATTCTATGCATACCCCTAAGACTTACAACTGCAGAATACTGATAAGTGAATAGAATCATATTAATAGTTAGAAAGTTACCCTAAACATTTACATAATTAGTAGCGTACAAATACCTGAGATTACTTGCTGGATGTCTTTAATGCTGCACTCTCACTGACGAGCCAAACAAACAAACTATTGGACCAAACAAACATAACGTTTATAGTTAATTGCTGTCATTAAATGCTTATGTTGGAAGTATCTAAATTTTAAAAATCAGTAAATTGATTTTTGGCAAAGTTAATGTTGAAAGCCTTTCCTGTTTTGGCCTATGTTCGGTTTTGTGAGAAAAAGATCTTGAAATTTGGTCAGATATTTGAAAAAAAAAAGTATCTATCAGCCAGAGAGACATTGTTTTTAATTGAGATTTTTTTTTTTTCTGAAGAATGAGTTATGTCTTTTGGAGTAAAGTTAAAAGAGAATTTGCAACGTGAAAGCATTCTTTGTCTCTTAAAAAAAAAAAAAAAAGAAACATTGAATTCATGAATACGAATCAGGATACGAGCCTTTATGTGCTTGTTTTTATTACTTTTTGCTTTGCAATATCTTCCTGAAACAAGAAAAATATCTGTTTCTTTTAAAATTATTATTTTTATTTTACCAGTAAAATCTTAGTTTCATAATAATTGTACTTTTAAATAGTGAATCTCTCTCTCTCTCTCTCTCTCTCTCTCTCTCTCTCTCTCTCTAAACTTGCAAAAACAATATTACCCCCTCCTGTGATATATCTAATATTCTATTCATCACTGACCTTGTTTTGAGTGTGAATATTTTTTGATCAAATACTTTATATTGATGGTATGTCTTTGATATATATATATATATATATATATATCACACACACATATATATATATATATATATATGTGTGTGTGTGGAAAGACGACATGCATATTAAAGATTTACTTTTTAGTTTATTAGGTTTCATGATATATCTGGAAAAGAAAAAATAATTATTCAATTTTGTAGATCATCAGATTTCCTGGCCAGCCGCTCACATAGATAACCAGAGACACACTCCGCTTAGTGCAGACCTCCGCCGCGGCAGCTTATTTCTCGACCATTTGCTAACCTTGACATTGACTTTTTTTACCTTAACATGTATTAATTAGCGTTGATTTTCATGTACTTAAGTATGAATCATGTTTGAACACTTTATGGCAATGATGTCCAATGTTATGGCTAATTACCTGACTCACATATTTTGTTTGACGTGACTTTGACCTTTGACCCTGACCCTCCAAAATTTAATCCTTTCCAGCTTTTTACATAACATAATGTCTGCAATTTTGGTTACTCTACGATTAAAATTGTGGCTAGGAAAGTGTTCACTAACAAACCAAACACACACGCAATCATAGAAACAAACAAACACACTTTCAACTTTGTTGGCAGAGGTAATGATAATCCGTCCTACCCGTATCAGTTGTCTCCCACACAAAGTCTATTTAGAAGCATGTTGACCAACGAACTCACAACAGTTAGTCGCTTAGTGCTGTTTGCTCCCCCATGGTTGGCTTTGCTTGCAAATGAACATTATCCCATTG
>NC_090734.1:109372043-109374543 GCF_036898095.1 Palaemon carinicauda | reverse complement strand
ATCCTTTTGGGTCAACCAGTGTTAATCTAAATGATTTTCATCGTGAGAAGTTTTACTTGTTGATTAGCTAATTACTTTTATCAATTTCTTGTTTCGAATTATATTTATCAAGATATTTTCTACTTGTTAATTAATTTAACAAATTTTAGCAAAACTATTTTCACCAGTTGCTCAACATTGTTAATTTTTGTTACGAATATTTTTATTTCTTGTTCAATTAAACTTGAATATCAGAAGGAGAATAATATTTGTTTGTTTATAATCTTCTCTTTTCATTCGGAGATTTTTTTACTTTACGGAATTTTATCAAGTTAGAAATCTCACCTCCTGATTAATCCCTGTAAGATTTACTTGTGAGTTATTCTAACCGTTTTTCACTCTAACCATTTCTAAATTTTGTTCATCTCAAATGATCTTTATCAAGTGAATTTGACGTCTATTTTTATTCTATACTCTTTTCCCTATTTTAACCTGTTTCAGTATTTAGAAAATTATAAATTTTACCTTATGGAAGACGAACATTATTTACAGTATCAACAGACACATACAATAGGCCTACCTCTCCACAACAAATAAAGCCAGAGGTGTCAATGGTTCCTTCCAATAACATTCGTTTACACCATTTTCCTTTAGGTCTTTGTATTTTGTTAAGTAGGAGAAACATGGAATTGAAAACGGAATTCTAAGAGAAAGTATCCGGGATTAAACAAAATTTCAGTTCAGAAATCTCTCCCAAAAAAGTTCTAGTGAGAGAAGAGTTACCGTCTCTCTCTCTCTCTCTCTCTCTCTCTCTCTCTCTCTCTCTCTCTCTCTCTCTCTCTCCAAATGTGCTGATTTATCACAGATATTAACCAAAGCTTTAAATTGCTTCCACTCCCCTGGTTGATGTCACCGACCTAGTATTACAAACCTGTTCTTATGAAGAATGGATTTGATAATGAATTCAGATCCTAAATGAACAAACATCTCTCAAAGTCTATTTCTCGTGAAGATATACACTCGCGAAATTCTACTCTTGTTTGCGAATATTTTAAAAGACGGGAATTCATGAAATATTCTTACAAACGGTAATTATGTGTTAAAAGTATACATGTATGAATGTATAGTCTTATCCACACACATGATTTTACTTAGACTTATGTGCTCGGAATATGTTAAAATAAGTACATGGATTTACATATTCCTATACATACATCTTACAAAGTGCCTTGTGCGCTCAAAGAATATGTACTTGAAATATACCCAAGCCAGTTCATAATTACAATATAAACACAAATATTGAGATATTTTTTTCAATGCTTTCAAAATTATTGTGATGCTCCTGAGGAATTACCAAGACGCTAGACAACCTCAGATCAACTAATCAATCCTAAAACACCTCTTTTGAGACTCAACTATTCCCGCATCTATCCATTCAACTCCCAGAGATTTTATAATGTCTCTTCAAATGATATTAATTAATACCGTGGAAGCCCTTTCGGTTATTATATTAACAAGAATTACTCTTGTATTAATCCACTCAGGTCCAAGTAATCGATCATGATTAATTACTCATTATACTGATAAAACTATGAGGGATGAGATTGGAGTTCGCCTACAAGGTCTGCTTTTGTTTATATTCATAATGTTTGTCTTCATAATTGTAAAAATGTTTTTGTATATGATTATAAATCTATTTTTGTTTATGATTATAAAACTTTTTGTGTTGATTGATATAAACATATTTATAAATACCAGCCTGTTTATGTTTATGAATATAAACACGATTGTAATTAAACTGTGCTTCGTGAAAGAATGGATTTTAATTCGTATCTTAACATTTTTTCATTCATTAAAATCTATGTAAGCACGTATATGCTAAAATATGCTTATTCTTAGGAAGCTATCTTAGTAAACACTTGGATTAGAGATTGAGGAACTTTACCGCCTTGACTTTAAGGAATAAAAAACTCTATTCTATCGTTTCTATAGATTGAGTTTTTCGAAATATTAGTTTTTTATGAATACAGGTAACTTCATAGTTTCTAAGCACAACATTAGAAAAAAAAATTGAAATAAAATCGTTTATTTTACGACAACCTCTTTTTCATAAGTTAATTTAAGGGGAAAAATCATTGAATATGTTTTCCTTCTTTTTTAAGAAGACAAAATTTGCGTCACTGAGAGAAAACAGAAGTAATTGAATGATCAAGTTTATGGGCATAGGTGAAAATTAGATAATATAAATAAGTCTCTCTCTCTCTCTCTCTCTCTCTCTCTTTGGCCATCAGTTAAAAAAAAAAAAAACATGTCGGAGGGATTTCCAAAACAAGTCTAAATACAATTAATCTTTATCATTTTCTCCCATATCCTTTTATCATATTTCTTATTCCCTTGCATATTATCTTATTTCTCGATCATGTTTACTTATAATCCTTCATTTCCTATTTTCTCTTATTTTATTATATTTCTCTCACTTCCTGACTATTTTCTCTCATATGGTCGTTATTACAGGATTATT
>NC_090734.1:109327043-109367043 GCF_036898095.1 Palaemon carinicauda | reverse complement strand
TATTATTATTATTATTATTATTATTATTATTATTATTATTATTATTATTATTATTATTATTATTATTATTATTATTATTATTATTATTACACAAGCTGCTACCCTACTTGAAAAGTAAGATGTTATAAGCCCAGAGGCTCCAACAAGAAAAAATAGCTCAGTTAGGAAAGGAAATAAGGAAGTAAATGAACTGCATAAGAAGTAATGAATAATTAATGCAAATTATTCATCAACATTAGAACAGATCTGTAATATATAAACTATGAAGAACGACTTGTGTCAGCTTGTTCAACATAAAACATGCGTTCAAGTTTTAGCTTCTGAAGTTCCACCGATCCAACTACCCGTTTAGGAAGATCATTCCACAATCTGATCATGGCTTGAGTAAAAGTTCTTGAATACTGTGTAGTAATGAGATTTTCGATGGAGAAAGCATGATTAGTAGAATCAACTATATACTTGGCATTACGTGCAGGATGTACTGTCTGGGACCATCTGAATACAAAGGATGGTCAGAATTATGAAAAATATTTGGCAACTTGCATAAAGAACTAACTGGATGACGGTGCCAAGAATTAATATCTAGACCAGGAATAAGAAATTTATTAACCAATAACTGAATACCAGAGATGACAAAAAAACTCGCATCCAGGTAGAATGAAAGAATTAAATCACTTCTACAGAAAAGAATGATCACCAGATATGAAAGACTTTCTCTGAAAGCAATTTTTTTGTGCAATTGAAAAAGAAGCAGACCGAATGTGTTTCTCAATATGGAATTTTCTTTCAAGAATTATACCTAAAGTCTTGACAGTCGTATATCATTAAAGAAACATTATCATTACTGAGATCTTAACGTTGAAGACCCACTGTAGTTGACTTAGTTACAATATATATATATATATATATATATATATATATATATATATATATATATATATATATATATATACAATATATATATATATATATATATATATATATATATATATATATATATATATATATATATATATATATATATATATATATATATGTGTGTGTGTGTGTGTGTGTGTGTGTGTGTGTGCATATATATATATATATATATATATATATATATATATATATATATATATATATATATATATATATATATATTCAATTTACATACACACAGTGGTACCTCGGTTTACGAGTTTAATTTGTTCGCGAAATTATGCAATTCAGTTAATGTATTCCACATATCCATACGTACTGTATATATATATATATATATATATATATATATATATATATATATATATATATATATATATATATATATATATATATATATATACATATGAACTCATTTTGGAAAGTCTGTTTTGCACTAAATAACCCACAACATCTGAAATGAATACAAATTAATCATTCGAATATTGACAAATTAACTTCCCCTTTACCATTGAGGAACGTCTTGGCTGTCTTGAACAATTGGCGAGAGAGGAGGAGGAGGAGGAGGAAGAAGAAGAAGAAGAAGAAGAAGAAGAAGAAGAAGAGGAGGAGGAGGAGGAGGAGGAGGAGGAGGAGGAGGAGGAGGAGGAGGAGGAGGAGGAGGAGGAGGAGGAGGAGGAGGAGGAGGAGGAGGCTGAAGGGGTTATTGGTTTGAGGGAGGATATCCCTCCCCTTATGAAAATTACTGTTAAAATGTCAGGACTTCTCTCCTGTGAACAGCATTCACTATGACTAACAGAATCACTTCATTGACGTTTTCTAGAAACTTGGTCGTCTTTCCTTACATTCTTAAGTTCAACTTTCACAAGGAACCTATATGGAGACAACAACTCTTTTTGCCTTTTCATTAAAATGTCATTGTTACATTCTACTATTAAACACAATGTAGGTTATATAAAATATACATAACAAGATTACCAAACAATAGCAAAACAGTAACAGCAATTGAAAATGATAGCTACCAACCTTAATTAAACACGATCTCATAGTAAACCATGCTCAATAATATTGTACATAAGAGTTTACATAAAGGGTTGACTCCATTGGCCTTCATGCCATGAGGGACAGATGATGTTGATTAGTTCTTTATATGAAAGTGGATATGCAGAAGCACTGGTTCTGATGTTGAACAGACAAATTTTTAAAAATTCTTTATCTTCTTCAAGATATTATATCGTTCAAGTTCAACAACAAATTCTATGCTTCAGAAGATGTAGCTAAAATATATCTACTCACAAGTAGTGTTCAGTTGCCGGATCGGGGTTTCCTTATATATGGCACGGACTCTTTGAATTATCCAGCGTGACCAACACTCTTCTTGGGCCAGCAGTGATTGACGATGAGGCGGAAATTATGAGAAATATCCAGCACTCCAGTTTCAGAATAAAAGGATATTTTTGAGTTATATTTATTTAATTTTTATATCAGCATATAATATGATATGAAATAAGCCTTCTTCAGGGGTTTTATAGCACAATATACATAAATTTAACGGACATATAACCGTCATGAAAATGGGACATCTCATTGTTGATAAACAGATTCGCTGCTCACCTTGCCACCTTGCCGAGGCCTTATCTGGGTGATGTGTTTCCACAAAATTTAAGTTTCTAACATTTCTAATATCTCCTTAATCGTACTTGAACCAAGAGGTTTTTCATTCCGCCCCTCCTCCTTCTCCTCAAATGAAATATCTTCAACAACTTTTTGTTGTTATTTCTCCAATTGAATCAGTTCTTAAATAAAATTGTTGATGTTGTTTTTGTCCATTTCCATCCGCATTATCTTCCCCATGAACACAGTTTTATCATTAACTTCCTTCCGCATTTAGGCCATAAAGTTTCCTCCAAACAGAATTGAGGGTTTTGTTGATGCCCCTTCTCAAGCTTTGTAAATCATTTTGAGGCAGTAAACATTACGGGAATTTTTTTGCTAAAGGATTCTTGAAATTTGAGATCAGAAGATTAGATGGTGTTAAGAAATATTGCAAAGAAAGTACCTTGATACTCAGGAATTATTGGGATGCACGCAGGGATTCACGAGTAGCCGTAAAGCCTTGTTTGAAGTCGTATAAAGTAGAGTCGAGACAGCCAGTCCCTGTCCTAAGAGCATCAGGAACAGTCATGGAATTCTGCATAAATTATTTAAGTCAGTCGTGAGAGAGGTCCTCTAGAGGCTGAATGACGTCAAGTCTGAAGAATGGGTATATTACCGCGAAGACTTTTGTTGTTACACATACAAAATATATTTCCATCTAGCATTTCAGCATATGACTGCATCAACAGACTTTCTTTGAAAATATTCTGGAGTTTACTGAAATCCTAATTCATTAATCATCATCATCATTTCCTCTTACGCCTATTCATGCAAAGGGCCTCGGTTATATTTCGCCATTCTTCTCTGTCGTGAGGGTTTGATTCAATATTTCTCCATTCATTATATCGTACTTCACGCTTCATAGTTCTCAGCCATGTAGGCCCAGCTGAAAGTGTGGTGAGCTTATCTCTCATGATGAGTGCGAAGAGAATTTCAAAACCATCTCCCTCTACCCCTCACCATGATGTCATCCACATATGGCACTTGAGTAATGTCTCTTATAGTTTCATTTCTAATCCTGTACTGCTATTTAATTAAATATTTGCCAACGGTTATGAATAACTTATAAATGGGAGAATATTTATGACTCACCTGTGAATAGTTTTTATCAAATGTTATGCGTTTCTCAGCAGAAATTTCAGAGAAGTCATTAAATGACAAATTACAAATTTTACTGTTTACAATAATAATAGAGATGGTATAAAATTCCTAATCCGTGACTTCAATGAAACAATCATGCCAAAAACTTTCTTATAACGATTCCGTTCAAGGTAGTTTTGTGTATTGGAAAAAAATCTTGAAAAATTTATAGAGATGCTACTTAAAAAGTAATTATCATCTAATCTATTCGTGTATCCAAATCAAATTACTTTTCATTAAATAAAAAAAAAGTTATTCACCTAAGGGAAATTTGAATTACCAATGTATTCATGATTTTTCAAAATGTAACAAATATTTGCAGAATACAGAATCTGTAGAGTTGATTTTAGAAGGAGGAATTCCTGCAAGAGATCTATCACTGGAACTGACCTGCCATCGACTTCCCTCCGTTCCAGGTCAAAGGAAGAGGGATTTTCCTTTCACTGTGTGATATATTTTCCATTTTTTCTACTTTTATTCACATGATTGTTGGTTGGGGTAAACCTGAAGTCTCTCTCTCTCTCTCTCTCTCTCTCTCTCTCTCTCTCTCTCTCTCTCTCTCTCATAGATCAAATCCAATGAATGTGAACAAATTGAGACTTTTCTTTCATCATAGAGAAATATAATGAAACTTCTAAATAGTACAGTATACTTTTATCTTGAAAATGGTGAAACGTTTTCTCTTTGTTATGATTCATACAATGAAGATGGAAATTCAGAATTATTTCCTTTTTTAGAATACATCCAAATATCAAGGGAGAGAATCAAGATACTTGTTCAGGTCTCCATACAAGGCTCTCATAAGCTTTCTGAGACCGTCTTCATATATTTAGACATTGAAGTTTAAAAGGATTTCTCTCCTCAAGAATCAAGACGTCAACAACAAGTGTGTGGACTTGGCTAACTCTTTCTTAATTTATACCGAATAGTGAGGTAAGGATTTTTTATAATTAATAAGTGCCTCCTCAGATAACTTACCGAAGCAATACTATGTCTAAAGCAGCTAAGATCCAAGTCCTAGCAAGATAAGAAACAGAGAAGACAAGAAGTATGACAGCAAGATTCTAACCCTCCCTTCAGACAACAAAAGCCTATTTCCAAAAGATCCTGTTATGGCCGAGAAGAAGAGACAAATCGAAGCAGCCAGCCCTCCCTGCTTGTGACGAGAAGTAGCCAACACTACCTACAGCCTGCCTTAGTTCAACACGATCAAGAAGACCTCTGATGTCCCCTTTTGATGCCACCCCTTTTGTGACGTCTTCGCATCTGGTCATCGTGCCAGTTTCATCTGAACTTCAGCCGCCCTTCTACAATATTCTCAAACCTTACTTCAACAACATCAACGAATTCTTGGAAGAAGACCTCTGATGTCTCTTCTCGGTGACACCCTGTTTGTGACGTCTTCGCATTCGGTCATTGTGCCAGTATCATCTGAACTTCAGCCGCCCTTCTGCAATATTCTTAAACCTTACTTCAAGAGCATCAACGAATTCTTGGAAGAAGACCTCTGATGTCCCTTCTTGATGCCACCCCTTTTGTGACGTCTTCGCATCCGGTCATTGTGCCAGTTTCATCTGAAGTTCAGCCGCCCCTCTGCAATGTTCTCAAGCCTTACTTCAACAGTATTCATCGATTCTTGGATGAAGACCTCCTGATGTCCCTTCTTGATACCACCCATTTTGTAACGTTTTCGAATCCGGTCATCGTGCCAGTTTCATCTAAACTAAAGCCACCCTTCTGCAACGTCTCAAGCATGAAGTGTCCGTACCAGCATCGTCTCAGCAGCTGCAGAAACCTATTCCTTACTGGACTGTCCCCCTTTTCTGTTGTTGTTTTGATTGGTTTGATTTGTCAAATTAAAGTAACCTAAGAAGTATCATTAGTTTTCTTTGTAAGATTGTGAATAAACGTGTTTTTTCGTGAGTTTGTTTTAATATTTATTTCCCATGTTTAGTCGGTTGTTGTTGGAATGTTTAATTTAATTATTAAAAGAACCTGTAGCGATTTAGATATCGTAATATATAAATGGATATTTATATATGTGTATATATATATATATATATATAAATTTATATATATATATATATATATATATATAAATAAATTTATATATATATATATATATATATAAATTTATATATATATATATTTATATATATATATATATATATATAAATTTAGTATATATATATATATTTATATATATATATATATATATACACATATATATAAACCTATATAATATATACATATATATATATATATATATACATATATATAAATATAGTATATATATATATATATGTGTGTATATACACATATATGTATATATATATATTTTGTATATATATATATATATATATATATTTATATATATATATATATATTAATAAACACACATATATATATATATATATATATAAGTGTGTGCGTGTGTGTGCAAATATATATCTATATTTATACATATATATATATATATATATATACGCATGTGTGTGCGTGTGTCTATAGGTTAGTTTTATGTACATATTTATACACAAATCAATCAATAATGTGTGTTGTACGATATTTGCATATCAGTATGTGCAGTATATGGGACTGCATAAGACTTTGCAAACATTTCTATTTTGATATTTCAAAGGGTTGGTTGAAAAAGCTCTTTAACTTGTTTCCATGTTTCCGTTTTGGTATCGTCCAATAAGAAACAAAAGAATTCTTAATTGTATTTTAAGTCTCACTTGATATGGCAAGCAAGGTTGCTGGCCGTCTTTTTTTATTTTTTTAAATTACAGAGGAATCAATTCCTCTTTTTTCGGGTCCATGGTAGCCTAAACAAGTGGCACTAGTTTACCTATTTCCTTATTTTTCCTCAATAAAAGGTATCTCTCTCTCTCTCTCTCTCTCTCTCCTCTCTCTCTCTCTCTCTCAATGATTGGGCTACTCATTCCCTCTCATTAAGAATATACTGAAACCGAACATGAAGCAACAATGACGAAATTGCAACTGCAAAATGTTCACACACACAGCATATGGCAAGGAATAAATGTTACTGCCACTGTCACTACCGTCCAGAATATCAGGAAAAGCGAGACGCGCAGATCTTCTTTGCTCTATCTCTTGTCTGTTGTGTCAGTTCCCATCAGGGGAATGTGAAGGACGAAATCTTTGCATGATATGCCTTTTTCGTATCTGTGTTTGCCAGGTCGCGTCTGTCACATATTCTTGACATTTTATTTACATTAATAGAGCAGCACCCTGCGACGAACTCTGAACTTCTCGTCGATTTCTTGACATTTGTAGATATGTTTTCCTTCGAAATATTTGATGGCCCATGGGTTCACTGCTCAGTGTATATGGTGGAAAATCTAGTGGATGTGACCAGTGGTATCCATTGATTTCATTTATTGATTTATTACTAATTTACCGTCTCGGCTTTCTTTTATTTCATTCATAGATTAATTGACTGTTTTTTTCTGAGTAATACACTTGTGTGGAGGAAAGTGGCATAATTCAAACTACACAGTGAAATAAAAAGAATTAATTTTAATCGGATAAGATGGAGGATAAAATTTCCATTAGGCAACTGGTAGAAGTGGTGAGGCCAATCAACAAGTGTCTCTTTCACATACCCTACAATGCTGATTAGGTCAATCAAATCAAAATTCATTTGTCATTACAGGAATCAATATATCTACTGTACATGTATCTTTCAAGAAACACCAATAAAGTAATCGTTCCTGAAAGAACTAAACAAATACCACAACGCACCATGCAAATAAATACTGGTATAAAAATGTGGTGTATTTTGCATATTGTCAAAATAACAAGAAATCCCACCCGTTACAGTCATCAGAAGGAAAATCAAAGAAATGAATTACAATGGAATAAAAGGGATAATTCACTGTAGGTTACGTTACAAAAGAATGGTTGATACCAGGCTAATCAGTCTATTTGGCTGATACTAGATATATACTTTATTCTTATATCAACCTTGCATAAGAACTACAATGGGTCAGAAAAATGAAAATGATTTTAACCTACCATGGCCACATTTAGAGCCGGTAATAGTCGCATGGGTATTAGCGTATCGAACACGCACCTAGGCCTAACCTATTAGACTACTAGCATAAACTATGCATTAATATTCGGCACAGGATGTGGGTTAGTTTCAGCCTAACCAAAGATCAAACCATCGAATATGAAGGGATGCTTGGCAACAGTACCGTATAGCCTAAATCAGGCTACTACACCAATAAACAAATGGCCTCTAGGACATGTAAGTCAAGACAACTAGAGGTATGAACTATCCTAAGATACACTATGTCATCAACTGGAATAGATAACTATATCGAACAGGCCCATAACAACATACGCACCAACCCCACAACGATAATATAATGAATTTATCGCGTATTCACTCCTAAAAAAAAAAAAAAAAAAAAAAAAAAAAAAAAAAAAAAAAAAACGGCAACAACAGGTGCCAAGAAGTTGGGAAATTCTCTCGGGCGCGATTGCAAGACAACAATAAAATTGACATGATTTCTCCCAAACCTTGACATTGTTTGTATGTTTAATACAATGATGAAATACATAATTGCCCGTAAGGTAGTTAGTTAACAGGGGGGATATTTCTGAATGGAAAAAAGACAATGAATAACAATGTAATAATGCAATAACTAAATTATTGCTAAATATCTTTAATAACCATTAATTCTCGATACAATTAAAGTTGAAGTCGAGTCAGAACTCCGAACACAACTTCCAAACGAAACAAACTTGTTTTCAAGGAAAAATATGGATAATGTTAATGAAATGAGAAACATCTTTATATTGATACAATAGTAACAAATTCCAATAATGAAATACATCTATATTAAACATAATTGTACTTTGAGTTCACTCTGCATCCATAGCATGAGAGACAGATTTTACTGTACCTGCGAGGTAAGAATAAGCTTTTAGGAATGCCCATTGGTCTACCTACTGAGTCATCAGCTGCCATTGTTTGATACCTCTTAGTCCTGTAACTTACTCTGCGACTCACAAGAGTTCAATCTTTCATATAGGATGAAGATAATGACCGTTACTGTCTGCCGATATCTGTATAACTTAAGAATAAAAAGGACCTTTTAACAGACAATATTCCTGGTTTGATTACTGGACAACAGAGGATTACTTTCGGGAAATCTCCGAACGACATTGGTTCAAAAAATTGTTTATCTTCTGAGAAATATGAAGTTATATAACTAACAAATCAAAACAAATGAAGTCAAATCAATCCTTCATTTCCCATATTTACATCGTGTATTCCAAAGTAGGCATTTACAAGTAGATAATTGCATAAGATAGAACCATAAACAAGATAAAAGTATAAATAACAGATAATAATAGACTAAAACTGCAGGGAATAAAGTCGACTAAAAATAGACTAAGACTGCATTGATTAATACAATGTACTGTTATAAACATCATAAAATTGTAATAATATTGACGAAAACTAAAATGAGTAAAAACGACAGGATATTAACGAAATATATCTCTCATCCAATTATATAACACAGGAAACATAACTGATGAATTTCATCTTTAAATAATGGTCGGTTTTAGGCCAATTATTAAAAGGCTTAAATCAGAGCCAGTTTTAATGGCTGCTGATCTTTGATAGATGAACCACATTGATGACGTTTGTAACGCCTGACAGAGACTTTGCAATGAAGGATTCATTTGGGGATATTAATTAATTCCTTCTGAGGTATCGACTAGCCTCACACCCTTTCAACGAAGGAAATAAAAAGGCGAAAAATGAGGCTCCTCTTTCCACCTTTCAGCAAAAAGGGTAATTAATCTGATCGCTTTCAAATGACTATAAGTATGGCGAGCATTTGTTGACCAGTACCAAACTGCTCAAAGGGACATGAACTTATTGATGTAGGTAGCTTACTGTATTCGCCAATGTTTTGTACTTTTTGATTTATTAACCGGTCACATACACATCTCTCTCTCTCTCTCTCTCTCTCTCTCTCTCTCTCTCTCTCTCTCTGACTATAAGTATGGCGAGCATTTGTTGACCAGTACCAAACTGCTCAAAGGGACATGAACTTATTGATGTAGGTAGCTTACTGTATTCGCCAATGTTTTGTACTTTTTGATTTATTAACCGGTCACATACACATCTCTCTCTCTCTCTCTCTCTCTCTCTCTCTCTCTCTCTCTCTCTCTCTCTCTCATAAAGGAATAAAAAATGTAGATTACAACCTTCTATTCACGCTTTGCACAAATCAGTCCAGAGGTAATAGATACAAACTGGAATGGAAAAGACACAACACCACTCAATGTGGTAATTTCTTTACATACAAAATAGCAAATACTTGGAATAGACTTCTAGAAGATCTACTATGCATTTCAGACCCCGTGTTATACTGTTTTTTGCAAATATCTTCTATACAAACAACGGGATCAGTGTGATATTCTGGCACAGCTTCATTGACACAGTCCGCTAATTTATGACACTACACTGCGATGCCAAGTGTGTTTCATTAATGAGCTTACTCTTGGCTTTCAAGCATAAGTTGGCAAGTTGGCTTTCAAGCATAAGTTGGCAAGAGCCGAGTAGGCATTCGGACAATGGATCTCCATGACGTAGGTGTGACGCGTTTAACAATCTCTCTCTCTCTCTCTCTCTCTCTCTCTCTCTCTCTCTCTCTCACTCTCTCTCTCTCTCTCTTTCTCTCTCTCTCTCTCTCTCTCTCGGATATAATTCCCACCTTTCTCCATATAAAAATAAGGCGTGCGTAATGAGGTTTTTTTTAGTTAAATACTCATAACATACAGCCTGGAATCTTGACCAAAAGTAGGGTTGGAAGTCTGAGTTTACTGGACTGCAGCCGTAAGCCCATCTCACAAAAGAAAAAAAAAAAGAAATATCGCTAAACTATAACCTTAGTTGAAAAAGTTTGGGTATTTATGCAAAAGGGCCCAAATAGGGAAAAATAGTCTAGTGAATTTTTTATCTTTATAATATGAGGGAAAAAAAATGTTTCTTATATTCTTGAGATATTTCATACTAGTCTCTTCACCAACACACACACACACACACATAAATTGGCGAAAGATATCATGATTTTTTTTTGTGAGGGGGGGGGGGGGAATTCTTTCCTTAGTGATATTAAGAAGAGTTACGGTGTGAGGAAATTACCTTCATATGATGACCATTTCTTTACACGGGGCTTCTACTAATCAACCATAAGCATTGCCTTCTGCTATAAGGAATGGAAACTTAATCCTAATCATCAACTTAAGAACTCACTTTACTTCCAGATCGTGATTATTTTCTGTATTTCCAGAGATTCCAATTTATCCCAGCCATTTCTCAAAATCTCAAATAAGAGCAATTATTTTTCAGTAAATTCCATCAGCTAAATCCATAGATGATGCAAAATATAATTAGATTTATAGTATTTCAAATTTTAATGATTGACATTTATAATATTTCATTATATGAAATTTGGTAGTAAATATTTAGCCATATGTATTTTGAGATTTAAATTTTAATGGTCATAGGTATTTCATTAAATCTGCAATGTACATTTTTTAAATAAAGCTAATTATCTTTCTCACTTACATGATATATCCAAAAGAAATAAATTATGAATATTGATAATGCAATTTGCTTGTATTACTGTAATCAAAATTCACTAAGCATTAAAAATAAAATGAATTTAAAATTCGTTAATCCATGTCCATGAAGTTATAATTTTCCATTAAAATTTAATACTGGGCAATAAGACGAACAAATTCTTTATCCATTCCGGCGTTTCGGGACGAAATCTTACATAAATATAATTTTCATGTAATCAACCAAAAAGGCATGCTTAAAAAAAATCAAAATGTATTTTTTATTTTATTATAAAATCATATTCATTTAAGTAATTGGTATTTTTCTGGAAACTATTCCCTAAATTTTCACGCCCATCGCCTTTTTCTTATTTCTCTAATTCATTCGAATAAAAATTATTGTGAAATTGTGAAAGAGAAACTGTCAAATATTATTCCCTTTATGTCCTCTTGTTTTTTTTATTGCTGCTGTTGTAGATAGTGTTTTTGTTCTTTTTTTTTCGAAAAACTGACTTGGCCAGTTTTCCACTCCTGGTTACCTTCTGCCTTCGTCCATTGGGTTAGTTATAAATTGATTGAATATTAAAATAATCCATTTATTATATCCACAAGAAAATAATTATAGGTTATTGACATTAAAAAAATAACACTATTGAAAGAATAAAATTTTGAGAAACATAATTAAGTTTGACCGAAAACTCGGAAAAAGAACACAAACTATTGAACGAGTGAGATATTACATCAATTAATTTATTTCATAAAAAAGCAATTTTATATTAAACGTTGCAAACAAACGGCTGAATGCTCCGGGATTTAATATTTGATAATCCATCATCATATAATGGGAGAAAAAGGCTGCAACACTTCTGCATAACTCAAAAGAAGTAATAACATATTACCGATAGCTTTCGTATAAGTACACACACTGTAGGTGTTTTTGTGAATGTGTGTGTGTGTGTGTGACGTGCACTTGCGCGTACGATGCTACCAATGTTGTAGATGTTACACGGCAAAGGAGTTTAGTCCATGATTCAAAATGTAAGGGATGGATGTAAGGGTAACTCGTTTGTTGATTTTTTGCATGAGCCACCTTTGTTAACGGAAACGGTAAATGTCCAGGAGAAGGCCGCACCCGTTTTTCAAGTATTAACGACGAAAAACGGCAAAGGAAAGAAAAAAAAAAAAAAAAAAAAAAAAAAAAAACGACCAGAGTGGTGTTGCACATCGCACAGAAACATGAGGAAATGAATAAAAAAAGAAACTATACACACAAACTGTAAGCATAAACCTACTACTACGATTATGGGGACCCAGTGGGAAGCGGGTTTCTTGGGTGGGGGGAGGAGGAGAAGTGATTTTCGCGGCTCTAACGAACCTAATACAACCACCTAACCTAACCTAGGGCCCTGTACTCCTACCTCCGACCCCCCCCCCCCCGTGACACCCCCCCCCCCCCCCCCCCCCTTAAGGCCACAGTGATTTTCGGGGCCAAACGTGTAAGACGTCGTACTAGACTAGTTTGTCTGCAGATTATAGAAGTTAGAGGGCTCATTTGTGCTAAAAACAAGACACAGTCAACAACAGACTTAGAAAAATTCTGGGAGGAAGGCAAGAGTAGCGTGAGTTTGATAGTCTATATTTCGACTGTTATTGAATTTCACTAAATTATCTCACTCGTAAACCACTGTTTACATACATTCCTACACATTCTAGTAAAAAGACATTGAATATCACTGATATCTTCATGCGACCCTATCTTAGACATTAGCCATGGAAACAATTTAAGATACACGCACACACACACACACTCACACACATACATATATATATATATATATATATATATATATATATATATATATATATATATATATATATATATATATATATATATATATATATATATATATATATGTGTGTGTGTGTGTGTGTGTTGCAAGAAGACTGATAATTGAAGGGAACACCAACGTTGAGCATCAATACAATTAATACCACACAACACTATGAATAATATATAATCTTAATTAGAACTAAATAAAACTTATGAACATTGAAAATAGAATATTCACATTTATACGTAAACTTCACTTTGTACTATTAGTCATAATGATTCTTTAATATCAGACTAGTTTATCACGTACCAGGAATAGCACAACACAAGAAATATAAGAGTTCTTTTTAAATAAGGATAACCTTCTGTCAGTGAGAAAGTTATTAATGAAGTATTCCTTTTCGTGTAGACTATTTGAATTAGTTCCTCCTGCTTGCTGTGTGGTCCTCTTCGCTTGAATACTATAACTATGGAAGTGTTGATTGGAGATGCTCCTAGTGGTAGTCTGGTTGTCCTGGAAAATTGCTTTTAAAAGAAGCAACCAAGCGTAGTGACATTTATTAAAGGTATATTCAGCAACCTCTTCATAAAAGTAACGTGCCAAGTTTAACTATCATAACCAAACTAATTGTTAAGTGCTATACATTAACCCCCTTCTTTTTTCGAAGTTTCCATGAAAAGAAAAAAATATATATAACGGATTTTGAGCGAAGCGAAAAATCTATTTTTGGGTGAGAGGGCCGTGTCGTCCTGATGGAAGTTCCTATACGGTAGCTTCCTAGGGTATATTACAACTACGGCGATATTCCCAGAGAATTTACCTTAAGGTACCCAGAATTCTAACTCCTGGAGCGAATATCCCTAATGAAAGGGATATCGCGACATATCAGAGGACGTATTCTTGACACGCCACATGGCAATCTGCACCCCAAAACAGAGATTACGTATCGAGGGGTCAATTGGCAAGAAACGAAAACGGGAAAGAAAAAGGGGGAGCCGCTCCCAAGGCTCCCTATTCTCCAGTTTCGTAAGCGTGCCTGGCGCCAATCCTGGCGCCATCTGTATTCCTTGTAGCGTACACGAGGTGCTACAGATACTGTATGTAGGGAGGGGTCCTACAGCCCTTTCATAGAAAGGGAAGGGCTGGTCCATCAGGACGACATGGCCATCACACCCAAAAATAGATTTTTCGCTTCGCTTAAAATCCGTTTTTTGGGCTCAAGCCATGTTGTCCTGATGGAAGTATACCAGAGCATTACTGTATCTGTGGAATCTCAGAACGTGCCGTACTCCCCGGAGGTAATTTTTCCCGGTCGACTAAACCTAGAGACCTAAGATGTTACCGTTATACATCTTTTCAACTAATCATAAACCATGTTAGAGCTTCCTGCCCCCTACAGGGAAGAGTCCTACTAGACTCTGGAAAAGTCTCGAAGAGTACATATACCTATATATGAATACCAGGCAAGTTAATATAGTGGTCTCACCCTATATTAAGTAAAGCATAGTTTGTAAAGAACCACTGCGTCAATATGAAATATCGACCAGTTCTCCGCACAATACTTGTATTGGACAAAAGTTTATATCCGCATAGGAGGAAACTTGTAAAACCGCCACCGTCCCCTTCTGGGACGGAGTCCTCCCGATCAGGGAAAGCATAAACCAATGCACCATAGCTTGCATACAGGAACAATCTATTAGAATTATCCCAGATAAATATACATTGAATGAATGCTCAATTATATCAATAAATTGACAAAGGTGAAGAAGACGCAAGGTTCTCAAAAACAAGTTTATTGATAGACAATAAACAGACAGGTTAACAACAATTTTGTATATATATATATATATATATATATATATATATATATATATATATATATATATATATATATATATAGTAACTGCATAAGTATAAAACAGAAACTTGTTTATCTGAAAGAAAAACATTAGTGCCACTTTTAACATACCGAGGTATGAAGGTCAGAAAAGTCTGCATTACTAATCAGTTACATTAGCATTAGAAACGCTCGGCACACATGTCTGCACTTATGCTAGGTTCACCTTTGGAAGTGGAACAGTCAACGTGGGCACCTCAGTGCCCTCACTTAGTTTGTAGCACAGAATGTAACTACACACTCACCCTGGAATTAATTGTCCCAATTAAAACCACTGTTCCTCGCAGAGTTAAACAGCAGGGTTAACGACGCAACCCACTGCTACCACAGAACTCTTTAGTTGCTCCACTTGCTTTGCATAGTGGCGAAAGAACACTCTGGATGACTTCCAGCCAGTGTATGAATGGAGATGTTCAAAATCCATACAATTAAGGAAATTTAAGGATGAAGCAACTTTCCTCGGATCGTGACCTGCGGGTGTACTGTCAGGATCCGCTCTGCGAATAAAATATGCGATTCTCGCCCTGAGTTGATTCAGTGATAAATTTGAGCCTGATGTTTCTCCCCTGAATAGTTGACCACCCTAGAAGGCTGAAGTTCTATGAAGATAGAGCTTTAGGCATTCTACTGGACATAGAGATGCATCTCCTTTCAGAGGGCAGATTCTCCAGGGACCCCACCTGTTGGTGGGTAACTCATTCTTGGTGAGAAACAAAGGATCCGGAAACAGGTTCAGTTCTCCCCCATCCGGGAACTGAACACGACTTTCCTCTCTTGAGAGGGCTACAATCTCACTAACCCTGGCCCCGGACGCGAGTGGAAATAGGAAAATAACTTTTTGGGTCAAATCCATTACCGCACCCTCCTCATTGCTCCACAGAGAAGCGAAATGAAGAACCTTGTCTAAAGACCATGAAATGGGCTTCGGAGGTGCTGAAGGTCTGAGCCTAGCGTAGGCTTTCAGAACTTTATTGCCTTCTAATAGATTTGCACTTATTTTCCTCTAGGAAGTTTATGCTGGCTTCCGAAATCCCGAAACGCTTTCTCACCGCTAGGGAGAGAAAATCATGAGCTGCAGGATCTGGGTTTTCTGTAATGAAGCGCAGACAGAAGACTTCTGGACTCGCTGGGTCAGAACTGGATCTGGTAGCGGTAGAAACTTCAGTCGTAGTTCCAATGCCAGGGGGAACCACACGCAGTTCGACCACTTGTGGGTCACTATTGCCGCTACCCCCTTGAAGGATCTCAGTTGTTGAGGAACCTCAACAGAAGATTGTGAGGAGGGAACAGATAAATCCTGGACCATCTGTTCCAGTCGAGGGACATCGCGTCCACTGCTTCCGCTAAGGGGTCCTCGTACGGGGACACGTACAGGGGCAACTTCTTGTTGTCTTTCGTCGCAAAGAGGTCTATCTGCAGTTCTGGGACTTGTTCAGAATGAAGGAGAATGATCCTGCGTCTAAGGACCATTCCGACTCTATCGGTGTGAACAGCCAATGTCGGCTACACAAGGTAGCACCCGGCTGCCGGCCACACTCTTGGCGACCGGCAGACAAGGGCTGACATTAGCCGGCCGGCAAAGGTACACAACCGATGCCAGCCAGCAGCAAAAGAACCAGAGGACTACGACTGCCCGGCTTCCGGCCTCATAGGCCGGCAGCCGGGTCGGGTACAGCACTAGAAGAAAACAGAATGGATGCCGGGATAAGAGCGTAAACAACCTCCAAGCCCGGCAATCCGAAAGAGTGCATATAAGGAAGGGGAGAATCTAATTCAGGCTTCCTGACCAATGCCGTCTGACTCACAGGCAGGCATGGATGAGGGACCAAGGGAGGTCCGGGCAGCACTAAAGCAGAAGACCCTTGCCGGCAAAGGACTGAGTCAATTCCACATCCTAACCTATCCTAGGTCCAGATGTAGAATGACGTACAGTACTGTAATGGCTTGGCCATTACGGAGAAAGAGGGGGAAGGGACAAAAGAGGGTCCTACCAAACTTGCTTTAGTGAAGGATCACCCGCAGCCAAGGAAACTCATCTTAGCCTGAGGGAGATCCAAGGAGGGAGGCCAGCAATACTTGCCAGCTCCCAAAGAACCAAAGCAAGGAAGGTGTTGCTACTCCCAGGGAAAGAATCTTATCCTCCCACCGAGAACAGCAACAAGGACTAGTCTGCTAGATCGCAAAAGAAGGAATCATCTCGTACAGAAACCTTCGGTAGTGACCTAAGGAGGCTAAGCCTCCTATGTCTGTGTCAGGCCAGCGAGGGAGACTCTACCCCAAGCCAGACGAACACAGACTCAGACTAAAAACTCTGTTGTTCTGTCCCACTCTGAAACCAGACTTACTGGAACAGGAAGGTACAGTAACACCCCAGTATAGTTTTATCGAAAGTTAATTCAGATAAACCACTTAGGGATAAGCCCAAGGCTTAAACAGAGGGAAAGGGATTGCATACCTTCTCCGAAAAAAAGAAAGCAGCCGGGGAGCATGAGAAAGTATACTAAGGCTCCATAAGCAACTTAGCCTAGGCACCAAGAGAATTGATTACCTAAATCACCGAAACTCATTCGTATACTATCTTGGAAATATTCAACATAATCTTAAATGTATAAAAAACAGCCTAAAGCTTCAATAAAATTTTAATACACTCGGAAAAACCAAAATCATGCATGAAGTACTAGGACCAAACGACTAGGCTACATGGCCTAACGTAGGCCAGGGTTGGCGAATACTTCGCCAAAATAATACTAAAGCACGAAAGGAAATCCTATGTAATGCTAAATAGTTAAAATTTATTAAAGCAAAACAACCGGGAATGTCGCTCTGGCTAACTAAAACTCATATCTAGCGAGCGACAGCGTCCCTGACGCCTCCGGTAGGCTACGGCTCTTGTAACAAAGATTAATCCTATTAATCACTTAAAAATTTACCAAGAGCCTACATTTATACATAAAAGCCATGGTACTCAACTTATCAGAGGCCGACGAAGTTGGAGGAGCCATGAAAAGCTGAATAAATCCAAGATTTGCGAGAAACACAGGAAAAAACACCGAGTTGTTAAGCTACGCAAAAAGGAATACAGATGGCGCCAGGATTGGCGCCAGGCACGCTTACGAAACTGGAGAATAGGGAGACTTGGGAGCGGCTCCCCCTTTTTCTTTCCCGTTTTCGTTTCTTGCCAATTGACCCCTCGATACGTAATCTCTGTTTGGGGTGCAGAATGCCATGTGGCGTGTCAAGAATACGTCCTCTGATATGTCGCGATATCCCTTTCATTAGGGATATTCGCTCCAGGAGTTAGAATTCTGGGTACCTTAAGGTAAATTCTCTGGGAATATCGCCGTAGTTGTAATATCCCAAGGAAGCTACCCTATAGGAACTTCCATCAGGACGACATGGCTTGAGCCCAAAAAAATCTTTACACTTTGTTTTCATTTGCTTTTTACTTTTTCTCTTTCAATCTTTCCGATCTTCTAAGACGTTTATCAAAACTGTCATTTATGTTATCTTTGTTTTCTTTGTCATTGCTAATACTAAGTGAAGGTAAACTTTCGCTTTCTTCTCTATTTCCTTTTATTTTATCGGTATCAATACCAAATTTCCTGAAGACCTCTTCCATATCAGGCAATTCGACCTTATCTTCATTGGCAATTCTAGCGGTTGGATTTGATATATCACTATTATTATTTACTCTACAAGACTTTATTAGTCTTATATTGGCTGTGTATTACTTTAGATTCATACCCAATTAGTCGTATTCTAAATAGGCCACATTTGTCCTCTAATATTTTTTCAAGGACCCATTCTTCACTCTTAAACCTATCCTGCAACTATCTCCCAATTACTTGGTTTTCTCGTATCAAAACCTTTTGCCCTACCTTTAATTCATTATCCCCAGACTGTTGCACCCTGCCCTTTGCTTTCGATGTCCAGATTTAACGAGTGTTTTGCCCTGCAATTTCCCTTACTTCTCTCTGTATCATCAATTGCTTATTAATCCATTCCTTACCTCTTTGTGTCCCTGTGATATCTAAATCAGGGTCCCAACAAATGTTACTGAATGGGGGTTGAGTTATAAATTGAGATTGGTGACTGCAGATATAAAGGCCATTATTGCTTTTTCTCTTCATCCAATGTTTGCAATAAACTGTATATTGTTCTGTTTGCCCGTTCTGTCTGGCCATTTCCCTGCGGATGATTTTGAGATATCAAAGATTTGACAATTTGACTGAACGAAGCTGCTTTCAAAATTTCTACTTTGGTCAGAAAGCAGTCTTTCCGGAATGCTTAATTTATAAAATACCTCGTTGACCAAAATTCGGGCTACTGTAGTTGCTTTTTGGTCTTTAGTAGGGAACGTCCATAAAGATATGCTAAACATATCCGTGAAAACAAGAATGTGCTCTTTATCCGTTGAAGATTTGTCAACAGAACAGAAGTCCATTGCGATAAGTTCAAATGGTCTGCTGGTTTCAATGTGAAGTGGAGTAGTTTTCACACCCGGCATCTCCTCCTTTGTGGTCAAACACACTAAGCAATTCTGAATATATTCCATAACTAAACCCTTAGCATTTGGCCAATAAACCCTCTCAGTTAAAACTCTCTCTGTTCTATCTATTCCCTGGTGACCAAATTTATCATGGAGTTCCAACAAACATTTTTTCCGAAGGCTTAATGGAACCGCTTACCTCCATTTTGATCTTTGGAATTCGTCGGTATCTACTTTGTAAATTATTTCTGTTCTTCTCTGTAAATTTTCTAATTCTCTCATCCATGTGATTAATTCAGGCTTTAATATATGAATCTCTGTTTCTGCCGGTTCACCAGAAATCCATTTTCTAACAACTGATAAAATAGGACATTTCTTTTGCTTGGTCTTTACATCCTCCTAGTCTAATATGTCCTGTGACATGATTATTCTGACGGAGTCACTTGTTACATAGAGTTCAATCCAGATATCATCGCCATCAGGTTCTTCTGCGTCCCTAACCTGCCTCGAGAGCGCATCAGCATTAGAGTTTTCCTTTCTTGGCTTAAACTTTATTTCAAATTCAAACACTGCTAAATCTGCCACCCATTTCTGCTCAGTGTGATCTAGCTTAGCTGAACTCAAGTTAACTAGAGGCCCATTTTCTGTAAAAAAAAAAAAAAGACAGTGCACCTACTTCCAATCAGATATATCTTGAACTTCTCAGCCATTGCCCAATGCAGACCACATAATTCCAACCTCCTTGAGCTATAATTTCTCATGTTTCTCTAATACTTGCTTAAGGATCGATTAGCATAAACTACCGCATTTTTTCGATAATACTGTCCCTAGACCTTCAAAACTTGCATCGATTTCTAAAGTAAAGTCCTTACCAAATTCAATCTCTTCCAATATGGGAGCATCGATTAGAGATTGTTTTAATGTCTGAAATCCCTGTTATTCTTTCTCCTGCCCTATATCCACAACTTTGTAGCTAGATTTCTTGATTTTCCACTCTAACAGTGTGTTGAGTGGTTTAGCAATTTGAGCAATTTTTTTTTTATAAAACGCATGTAGAAACTACAGAACCGTAAAGAACCTCTCACCTCTTATACATTTTCTGATCTTTTCCACTCTTGTACAGCCCTTACTTTTTCTGGGTCTGGACCAATACCGTCATTACTGATTATAAATCCTAAATATCTGACGCTAGTCTTCAGAAAATGACATTTATTCGGCTTTAACCTCAGGCCAAAATTCCTTAACCCTTTTAATAACAATTTAACTTAAATGTTCATCAATAGACTCTGTAAAGATAATAAAATCATCCAGATAAATGAGTAAAAAAATCATAAACAAAGTCTCCCAAAATGTTCTCCATACACCTCTGAAATGTAGCAGGGCTGTTTGTGAGTCCCATTGGACACCTCCTGTACTGGTAATGACCCCAAGGGGCAGAAAATGCTGTCTTATTCCTGTCTTCTTTTTCCAATAGAATCTGATGATAACCTTGTGCCATGTTAAAAGTAGAAAAGAAGTTACCAACCTCTAATACGTCCAGATTCTCAGATATTCTTGGTAAAGGAAAAGCGTCCTTGATAGTTATATTTTTCAACTTCCAATAATCAATGGTTAACCTAAGTCCTCCTCCTTTCTTTTTTACCAAAACTATTGGAGCAGCGTAAGGGCTTTTACTTTCCTCAATAACTCCTCTTCTTGTCAGATCTTCTAACAGTTCTTTGGCCTCTGGTATTAATGCAGGGGCAATTCGCCTGTATGGCAGTTTAATGGGAGTTTCATTTGTTAGTTTTATTTCGTGTTCTTATCCCTTTGCTGTACCCAAGTCCTCTTCAAGAAGCTCAAAACAGTCTCTATACCTATGAATAAGCTCTTCCACTTTACATAAGGCTTGTTCACTTATGTTTTCATTAACCTGTATTCCTAGTGCATTCCTAAAATCCCTTAATTCTCTTTTTGTTATTATCCTATTATCTGAACAAGTCTTTTTGTTTTTTACTATTGCTAAATTTGCTTCAGCAATCCTTCCATTTGCTTCTATTGTTTTTCATCCTCATTCCAATTTGCTAAACAAACAAAACCTACACCCCATTCAATAGCTGTAAAACTAGGAACTATATGTACTCCTGGCTATAGATCGTCATTTTTTTCACTTACAATGCCTTCTACCAAAATATTCTCCCAGGGAACATTCTTCAGTTTATCAATAAGTACTTTGATTACCTTCCTACTTCGACCAGGGATTTTCCTATTTTGTGTAGGTACACAAATTGCATAACCCAATTGCTCATCGTCTGCCCAAACTTTGAGGTTTGGAGCTACCCTTCGCATGCAACAATCTAACTTTTAATTTTTTCTCCTTTGACCACCACCGTAGATTCCATCTTCAAATAAATGTGATAGTCCCCATTCTTATAATAAAGACGTTAAAATATTCATACCTAGCAGGCAATCCTGATTAGTATTAATTCCTAGACCCCTCACTCCTTGATCCTTTTTAACGTAAAGTACACATTTCTCTACACAAATGTCATTAACATTTATATTTACAACTACATATCCTAAAATGCCCAATTCATTTCCAGCTATGTCGTATATGTAATTACTATTGCTGTAGAGATTCACATCTGGAATCTATTGTACCATCTTTCAGATTTTAAGTTATTTTTAGCCCCAGAATGTAATAATCCTAGAACACTAACATCAACAATTCTCACTATCAGATTAAGGGTCTCGCCTCTTCTATGTAATTCTCCATTGTTTTGATTTTCACTGCACAATGAACGCACAAGGCTAACAACTTCCATTTCCTTTCTCTTACTGTTAAGTGGTTCTTCATTAGTCCGGACGCTAATTAATACGCCCGGCTTTACCAGTTTCCCTGTTCGGTTGTCTCTTCATCACAATGAATTTCTCTGATTACACTTTCCCCTTTATCCTTATCAGAGACTGAACGATCATAAAAGTTTCTTTGCTCCTGATACATGCCTGGATTATCTAAACACATAAAAAATGGATGACCTCTTAAGCCCCATTTCCAGCATTTACCTTCAAATTTTTTCTTTTTTTTCTTTTTGTATACCGTTGCTGTGTACTATGGCCATTTTCAACTTCCTTCCTTTTATTATTTGAAAATTTATTAATTATGCTGTCAGCGTTACAGCTTCGAGCTATGTGACCTTGCCTTTTACAGAGCCAACAATAGAGAACCCCTCTCCTTTCAAAACTTCGGCGATCTCCTTCCCTTGAATCAAAATCTTTCAATCTATCATTAACAAACTTTCCAGTCTCTTCGAGGAAGATCAATTTCTTGTCACACAATTTTTGCCTTAACTCTTCTGCTAGATGCTTGTTTCTTATCCTCTTCACGAAAACTGTGCATTTTGTCCTCTTTCTCTCTGCGGCCTTCCTTTGACAGCTTTCTTGCACATCCTCGTCTAATTCATGAATTCTATCAACAAATTCCCAAACACTCTCATTCTCGCCTTGTCTTGCACTCGACAATTTTCTCCCTTTTTTTTTTTTTTTAAATTCATCCAAGCTTTTTCCATAAGTATCCATCAATATATTTCCTAATTCCTGCATGGTTTCAAGCTTCGTAGCCTTAATACGAGTTAATGGAGGATCTCTTAAACTTTGACAAGCAAATAATATTTTTTTCTGATTCATTAAAACTCAACCGACTTGCACAGTAGTCTGCTTATTCCAGCCACTTCTTTATTTCTCTTCTAGTGCTATCCTTACCTGAAAATATTTCTAGCAGTGGTGCAGGTCGTGTGAATTGGATTTGAATGTTTTAATTTTTTCTTTCCTCCTCACAGATAACATTATTTGATTTACCATTCATCAAATTTCATACGAATATTTTCCTGTCCATTTCCGAGACTTTGCTTTCGAGTACTTGTACTCTTATCTTCCACTCGTTCTCTAAAAGTTTACATTTTTCCTCAAATCTACTCATTACCTTGTTTAACTGAACCTCTATTTCATGTTTGTAATATGATCTGAGCTGGGCCTCCATTATTTCAACTTTTTCATTAAATTCATCTCTGATTCTGTTTAATGTATGCTGATATCCTCTTAATTTCTTTCGCAACCACTTTTCCCTGACGTCATCTAGTTCATTAGCTAATACCTGATGTTCGTCATACATAAAATTAAAACATATCATGAACACTTTCAATATCCCCATCCAATCTATCTACTCATTCTTCAAAGTCACATCCACTTCCCTTCGAGTACCCTTGAATTTCCTCATGTCCTTGTATGGGGAAGAATATTCACTGCTAATATTTCGCCCTGTACTCCTTGGCATTGGATTTTCAGGAATATCCCTATCACCAGTGTCTCTGACGTCTTCCTCGCTCATTATGCTATACATCTTTTGCCTCCAAGTGAAGACCAACTATTAAATAGTTCGTACAATAGAAATTCCTACGTATTTACTGCCTAAATGCTAACAAAATTCGTTGCACACATAACTGGCACGAAACTAAAGAAGAGGAATGTTGACAGACCTGGTATTTGTGACTCAATGATTTCAGGGTTGTGCTGCAATCTACTGGGCCCTCCTGGGCTGTGATGTTTCCGTGGATAATTTAATGCTCTGCTACCAAGTGTTGAAAGAAGACGGATAAATGAAGGAAACACCAACGTTGACCATCAATGCATTTTATATCACACAACCCTATAAATAATATATAATCCTAATTAGATCAATATATATATATATGTGTGTATATATATATATATATATATATATATATATATATATATATATATATATATATATATATATATATATATATATATGTGTGTATATATATATATATATATATATATATATATATATATATATATATATATATATATATATATATATATATATATATATATATATTTATATAGATAATTATCAAAAGGGAAAGGTAATAAGCTACCATCCACACCAACTGCATAAAGAAAAGTTTCTCCTTTGGCACCAACCAAAATCCTTAAAGGAGGAAATCGAGATGAAGAGAAGGGTTGGAACACCTTTGTCAGCTTATTAATTTTGTTTTTTTGTGTGTGCGGGGGGGGGGGGGGGGGGGGGGGCTTCGCCGTCATTTTCACAGAATTCAAAAACTGTTTGACAGAATCTTATAAAATTTAGTTGGATAATTGGCAACGATCCAAGAACAATTTATAAGATATGTAGAGGGATTTGGTCAAATGGTCAAAGTCAAAGTTACAAAATTCTAAACAAAAATCTTTGTCTATATCTTGGTAAATTTGAACCGATTTACACAAAACTAGAGCCAAAATTTGCATAATGCAATTGACTATCTTGTAATATATAACATGATATAGTTATATCATTAACCTTGTTTGTGTAGGCCTATTTACTTGTTTGAATGTCTGTCTGAGTGTTTGTGATTTGCGGAATTCAGAAGCCATTTGAATGAATTTACTGGAATTTGGTGGTATAATTGGGCACTATCAAACGACAGTTTGATTCAAAAGATGAGGCAAAGGTCAAAATCACCTTTTTTGTAATATCGTGGCGAATTATTATCTGAATTGCATGAAACTAGTCCCCAAAAGTGCCTATCTTGAAATATTCAGCTTGATATAGGCGAATGTATCCGCTCTACCGAATGACTATTCTTGTTGTTTATGCAAGAGTGTGTTAGCGTATTTGTATGTATGAGAGAGAGAGAGAGAGAGAGAGAGAGAGAGAGAGAGAGAGAGAGAGAGAGAGAGAGAGAGAGAGAGAGAGACTGTAGGATCTGTTATTGCATTTTGGTAATTTGCTGAAATAAACCTGACTCTGTAGATTTGATTCAGGGTTCAGTTTCATTTCTAAACATCAGTCAAATATGTGTTCATTCCCTAGCCTTAATACAACGCAATCAATGCATTGAAAAATTGTATTGACATTTTATAGAATTTGATCTTGTTCATACATTTAAAGGAAATATTCTATGTGACAAAAGAATACCATTGAGGTTGAAACGATAATTTCATAAGACAGTGGTAAGAACAGCAATGCTGTATGAAACGGAAACAGCAAGCATGACGAAGACAGAGGAGAAGAAGATGGATGTGGCAGAAATAAGAATGCTTAGGTGGATGTCTGGGGTGACAAGAGAGGATCGGATAAAAAATGACTACATAAGGGGGTCGACAAAGGTGGTGGAAATATCAAAGAAAGTGCAGGAAGGGAGGCTGAGATGGTATGGACACCTGATGAGGAGAGATGAGGACCACGTTAGGAGACATACTATGGAGATGGTGGTTCAGGGAAGAAGATGAAGAGGGAGACCAAGAAAGAGATGGAGGGACTGTGTGAGTGGAGACTTACCGGAGAAGGGGATTGATGAGGCAGAAGCGCAGAATAGAAAAAGATGGAAACGGCTCATCCGCAACGGAGACCCCATATAAAAATGGGAACCAGCTGGGAAGAAGAAGAAGAAGATATATATATATATATATATATATATATATATATATATATATATATATATATATATATATATATATATATATATATATATATATATATATACACACACACACACACACACACACACATATATATATATATATATATATATATATATATATATATATATATATATATATATATATATATATATATATGTATATATATATATATATATATATATATATATATATATATATATATATATATATATATATATATATATATATATATATATATGAATCTAGAGCAATTATTCGAAAACAGTTGTTGGTGTTAACAATTGTTCGAAAAAGAATGCTATAAACTATTAAACATTGTTCGATAGTACTGTCATCATTAGAAAATACTCTCTTCATTGTTAATGCATATTTTCCAAGAAATCCGAAAAAAAGACATTATTAGTTTAAACCCTTTACAAAAAGACGTGGCTGAGTTTATTCAAAGCAAGAAAGGAAGAGCCATGCTATTACCGGACGGATCCTTATATGTAAAGGACAAGCAATTAAGGTCAAAGGTCTATTGGAAATGCAAACATTTTGCTGAAAAGTACAAAGGACGAGCTATAACAGTCGATGGCTCGATCAGTTCGACTTCCGGTAAACATAATCACTCCGGAAGTTCAATAAATTTTGAGGTACGGAAGTTTTTAGATAAAGTGAAGACTAACGCAAGAGCAACACGATATTCTCCTCATTTTATCATGTCTCACGCAGCTGCAGAATTAAATGGTTGTATTGCAGCTGCTCTACCGCAAACCAGCAGCATAATGCGAGCAGTCAATCGAGTGAGGCAGGAAGAGCAATGTAGATCAACTGTTAATCCTCGAAACCAATTAATATTATCAGAACAAGATATCAGAACAAGCAAGGGCGAATCTTTTTTTATTGATTCCGGAGAAGTAGAAGACAGAATGATTGTATTTTCAACTCAGAAGATTCTCAGTGCGCTTGATTCATACAACCATTATTTTGTGTAGAGTACCTTCAAAACTGTGCCAGTTATTTTCGAGCAGTTTTAAACAACTCATGGGATGAACAACGGCTGTCTTACCTTTGGTTTATGACATATTACCAAATAAGAAAGAAGAAACAATAGAAATTTGGTTAGAATTGTTAAAACAATAGCACCAACTTTAGATGTTGAGCCTGTAAACACAGATTTCGAGCCCGCTATAGTATAGGCAGGTAAGGAAGAATTGCCTCTAGTTATCATTACGTAGAAAAGTTTCTGAATTCGGCCTCAAGAGAAGGTATGCCACTGATGCTGAGATTTCGTTAAACCTTCGGATGCTACTAGCCCTTGCCTTCGTTCCTGTAGATCGAGTCGTCGAAACTTTAAACACACTAATGGATGAATATATATATCCAGCTAAAGCTTTACCTATATTGGACTACTGTAAAGATACCTGGATTGGGCAGCCTAACCGTAAGAATACGCGTCGCCCACGTAAATTTTAAATTGAAATATGGTCTTGTTTTGAAAGGGTACAAGAAGATTTGCCCAACACAAACAACATAATTGAAGGATGGCACCGCGTATTTCTTCAACAAGTCTCTTGTTGCCATCCAACTATCTTGAAACTCTTAGCAGCACTAAGAAGAAAATAAGCCCTGACTGAAATTAAGAACAAAGAGTTATTAGGTAGGATCGAGTGTAACACAAGGGTAAATAAATGTCAGAAGGTCTGAAGAACGTTTGAAGTCGCTTACTAAAAAATTCTTCGAGTATCAGAAAGTGATCGATTATTTACATGCGATTTAATGTTTTCATTATGTAAACTTACAAATATTTTATTTTGATAATGTCATTTAATCAAACTGATTTTATCCGTCTTTACTTAGAAATAAATTTATGAACTATTTTCTGTCCTTGACCTTTAATACTGTTTTTTTTTCTATTCTTATAACAAAACAAAAATTAGTGTTTCTTAAATAATTGTTTTTGGAAAAACTTTCTATAGCTATCTTTTTCTGAACAACCTTTAACTCGAACAACAGTTGTGTTGAACAATAGTTTTTCGAATTATTAATATTGAACAACTGTTTTCGAATAATTGTCTGGATACGTATATATATATATATATATATATATATATATATATATATATATATATATATATATATATATATATATATATATATACACATATATATATATATATATATATATATATATATATATATATATATATATATATATATATATATATATATATATATATATATATATAAAAGTGTGCGCACGCGCGTGTGTGTGTGTGTGTTTCTTTGCTCAGATATATATATATATATATATATATATATATATATATATATATATATATATATATATATATATATATATATATATATATATATATATATATATATATATATATATATATATATATATATATATATAAATGCATGCATTTAAAGATAGCGAAATGAAAAAAAGATATCATGAAGACAGAAAAGCTTTTTCATAATCATGTAAATAAACGTAATTGGAAAGAGTGAGCAATGAATGATCGACTAATAACAATTTGACGTCACAGGATACAGGATATAAAACGAGAGTTACAGCAACAGTGAAACATCAATCTGGAATTCGTCCGCTGCAGTTGTCACCTAAGCTTGGAATGAAAAAATGCTGCAAATATCCGAATCAGAAGCTCTGAGAAAAAAAAAAAAAAAAAAAAAAAAAAAAAACATTGACTGTACCTAGAATCAAAGGCTCCCCGATGTCCAACGTGATATGGAATGGAGAGAACATATGGTTCTTGTTATAGTCCTCTCTCTCTCTCTCTCTCTCTCTCTCTCTCTCTCTCTCTCTCTCTCTCTCTCTCTCTCTCTCTCTCTCTCTCTCTCTCTCTCAGGAATGAGATGAATTTCCCGAACATAATTAAGATTTTATCCTTCGACAAGACTTCCAAGGATATTCACTTTTTCCTCCTTACCTTCCTTCCATGGCAAATGTCACTACTTGCTTTGAAGCGCTGACAAAGGAGGCGCTTTTGGAGAGAGCCAAATGCGATAATGTCTCGTATTTATCACCGTGGCACAACGCAAAACACGTCCTTAATTGCGTTTATCCTCTTGCTGGTAGTATGTCCCTCCCTATCTCGGCTGCATTTTGGCCTTGGGGGATTGGCTGTTTAATGCAATGTTCTTGTTCCTCTTAATGATATCTTTATTTGTTTGCTTGTCTATTGCGACGTCTTTTGTACTATTTTATTTGTTTACGATTTGTTTTTCTTATTAAGGACTTTGTCCATTTACTTTTTGTTTTTGCTCACGAGATTCCTATTTTGGACGTCATTTGATTGCTTTTTGTTGCTTCGAAAGTTTTATTAGAATAAATCAAGATGTTATAATTTTGTTGCTCTCTCTTTTCATTATAACTTCAATTGTACATTGTTTCACTAAGTTTTTAACCATTATTATATCACCAGTCTGGCTAAAATGTTCATATTGTTTATTGCAGTAGCATTACTATTTACGACTTCATTTCATTCCCGTATTTTGTTGTTTTACAAGGAACTCTATATTCCGCTCGGCGATACAGAGCACGACTCACCAATACTTATATCTTCAGTCTTTATTTTGAATATTCACTTTACTGTAGACTTTATTTTTAGTTGATACCTTACTGAAAACTTATTTTCCCCAGTTACCTTACTGAAGTGTTTATTGCCACCCTTTACCTTACTAAACACCATTTTCGGCTGTTGCATTACTCAAGACTTTATTTTCCCCGGTTACCTTACTGATTGAGATTATTTCTAGCTGTTACCTTACATAACTCTTTATTTTCGGTTGTTACCTTACTGAAAACCGTATTCTTACATGATTATTAACTGTTAGTCTTACCGAAGACGTTATTTTCAACTGTCAACTTACTGAACACTTAATTCCAGCTGTTACCTAGATGATAAGTTCAACTTCTCAGTTACTAAGTGTTAGTTTTGATGAAGACTCTTTTCACATGATTGCTAAGTGTTAGTCTTGCTGAAGCCTTTATTTTCACATTGTGATAATCTTGCTGAAGAGTTTAGTTTGCGATGGTTACTAAGTGTTAGTATCACTGGAGGCTATTTTCACATAGTAACTAAGTGTTAGTCTTACAGGACACAGTTTTTCACATGGTTACAAAGTGTTAGTCTTACTGAAAACTTTTTTCACATGATTACTAAGTGTTAGTCTAACCGGAAACTCTTTTTTTTCACTTGGTTACTGGGTGTTAGTCTTGCTGAAGAGATTAGTTTCTCATAGTTAATAAGTGTTAGTCTTACCGTAGACGATTTTCCACATGATTACTAAGTGTTAGTCTTACTAGAGACTCTTTTTTTTTTTCACATGGTTACTAAGTGTTAGTGTTGCTGAAGAGTATAGTTTCTTATGGTAAATAAGTGTTAGTCTTACCGTTGACTACTTTTAACATGAGTACTAAATGTTAATCTTGCTGAAAACTTTTTTTTCATATGATTACTAAGTGTTAGTGTTGCTGAAGAATTTAGTTTCTCAAGGTTACTAAATTTTTGTCTTACTGGAGACTCTGTACTCGCATGTTTACTAAGTGTTTGCCTTGCTGAAGAGTTGAGTTTTTCATGGTTGATAAGTGTTAGTGTTGCCAGAGACTATTTTTCACATGATTACTAAGTCTTAGTCTTGCTGAAAACTTCTCCCACATGGTTATAAGTGTTAGTCATTTTGAAGATTTTACTTTCTCAATAGTTCATAAGTGTTAGTCTTACCGAAGAATAATTTTCATATGCTTACAAAGTGTTAGTCTTACCGAAGACTATTTTTCATATGCTTACAAAGTGTTAGTCTTACCGAAGACTATTTTTCATATGCTTACAAAGTGTTAGTCTTGCCGAAGAGTTTAGTTCTCATGGGTATTAAGTATTAATCTTGCTGGAGACTTTATTTTCACATGGTTACTAAGTGTTAGTTTTACTGAAGACTTTATTTTCACATTGTTACTAAGTGTTAGTCTTACTGAAGACTTTATTTTCACATGGTTACTAAGTGTTAGTTTTACTGAAGACTTTATTTTCACATTGTTACTAAGTGTTAGTCTTACTGAAGACTTTATTTTCACATGGTTACTAAGTGTTAGTTTTACTGAAGACTTTATTTTCACATTGTTACTAAGTGTTAGTCTTACTGAAGACTTTATTTTTACATTGTTACTGTTATTCTTACCCAAGACTTCCTTTTCATATGGTTACTAATGTGCCAGTCATACTGAAGACTTTTCCCAGTTATTTATTAGTAATTAAATCTTAGAGAGGACTTTAGTTCCAGCTGTTTTTTCTGAATATTTATTTTCACCTTGTTGTCACCATATTATTGTTATTGGGGATTAACATCAGCTGGTTATTACTTCATGAGTCTTACCGATAACTTCAATTCCAGCTTTGTGTCACTTTTACTATGCGCTTCAGTTACGAATGGTTATTTGTTTTTTGAATTTCATTGAGAATTGTCTTTCTCTCTTTTGTTACCTAATCAGTCTTACTGAGATATTGGTCTTTTACACTTTATTGGTGTCAATATTGTTATGATTTTCCCTTTAATTCATCGTGTATTACCAAAAGTTCTTTGCTGTTTCTTTGGACATTTATCGGTGATCGGATTGTTGACATTTTTTCGTAATTTGTTGCTACGATTATTATTGACTTGAAATTGTATATTTCTAATCATCAGAAATGAATAATTATTCATTTACTTACTGAAAAGGCATTTGATATTTTTTATAGAAAAAAGTCATGATAAAATCTGTTTGTGTCAGTAATATAGCGAAAATCCCGATAGACAAAATTCCGGGAATGATTCCAACTACACTTGTTCTTGAATAAGATTCAGGATTTTAGTCCTAAAACATCCTGTAGAAATATTGTGATACCCGCTTTTTTTATATAATGTTAAATGCGTATGCATAATATTAGCAAACATGATTGTAATACGAAACATTTGCAAGAATCGGTAATGAAAAGAGTCGGGAAGTAGATATTTTCAAGCGATAAGAAGTCAAGCAATTGGATCAGCTTTATCTCCAACGCTCAATTTTCCGAACTTCATAAAAGCTGGAGTTACAAAAACAACTTTAAATTCTGTTGCCAACAACAAACATTTCGATGGGGAAAAGTATTAACTTCGCCTCGGGTTCGAATGAAACATGACACTTTCTGATAGAGCTGTAAGGGGGGTGAAGCCTAAATGAAAAAAAAAGGAAAAAATTAAGGTTACATATTGTGATATTGTGATTCTATAAAGAAAAAAAATATTAAAACAAATATGGATTTTATTGTGCTATAGTAGCTATATGTCTAAGTGAAAAAAAGAAGAAAAAATTGGAATTTTATCACGCGATAGGGGAGTGTGCCTAAACGAATAATGGTTTGAAAAATAAGGATTTTATTTCATAGTGGGTGCATGCCTAAATGAAGAAAGATTGAGCGATACGTATATATATATATGATCAAATAAAAAAAAGAGGAAATGTAAAGTCTAATAGAAGAGCATGTTTAGAATAAAGAAAGGGGATAAAGAGGGTAATTTTAAGGTTGTTTTAAATGATTTTTGTTGTTGGTAAATTATATTTGCTATTTTAGACTTGTACTGTTTTCTAATATAACTAAAAACGAGAAGTAGTGCATTACAAAAAAAGAGATAGAATGATTTTATTGTTAGCTAAAATAATTTGTTGACATCAATCTTACTATATTAGTCAATAGATATAACGAATGAGGCAGATAAACATCGAAGGTCTAAAGAGAGTTGTCAGGATATATTAAATAAAGTGTACTAGGTTATCGAAGTCTTTCTTTTAAAAACAAAGCGAAGATTCCATGATAACAAACAAGTGTTTTCTTATAGTTTTCATATAATTGTTAGATCCTTGAACTCCTCCTATAGAAAAAGATAAAAATAAAAAGAATAAACAGAATACAAGCTATATACTGTATTATTTTACGATTCTACTTAATTACAAATCGACGAAGCTCGAAACAAGTTGCTTTTTATAAGTAAAAAGTGTTTGCTCCATATAATCTTCAAGTGCCACCCCCCTGAGCCTCACCTGTAAGAATATGATAAAAATAAAATATTCCACACATTCCCAGTTATCTACTGTAAAATACTTTTATAATTCTAATACGATCCCAATCAAATTTCGACACAAGTTACTTTTCAGAAAAAAAAAAAAAACTAAATAAATGAATAAAGTCTTGTACATTAATATTTATGATATTCATTGGTGACACACCGTGAAAATACCATAGTACTTCTAAAGAAATGTTTTACAAACAACATTATAGAATTAAAGCTGAGGGGTCTGTGAAATAATGCCACTACGTCGGATGTAGACAACTGAATCGAATATATGAAATGGAATTTAAGAGGTGAAATATATGAACGAATTTCATGCATATTTGATGTGACCTCACCAGCGCGGCAGAATATCCGTGGGGGTGGGGTGGGGTGGGGGGAATGGCCCAGCCGCAAAAATTAATAGAGATATTAAGTCGGGAGATTCGCGTTCGACGTTAGATGGACCAGTTCCGGAAAGTGGAAGGTCTCAGCCTATTCAGGTCACATGAATGCATGTGACTCAGCTTTGCTTGACCATCCTCTCTCTCTCTCTCTCTCTCTCTCTCTCTCTCTCTCTCTCTCTCTCTCTCTCTCTTTATCACTGCCATGCTTAGCATCTTTCTTCCTCTCTCTATATATACAATATATGGCTTTGCTTTGCACATTATCTCTCTCTCTCTCTCTTTCTCTCTCTCTCTCTCTCTCTCTCTCTCTCTCTCTCTCTCTCTCTCTTTCTCTCTCTGTATATATATATATATATATATATATATATATATATATATATATATATATATATATATATATATATATATATATATATATATATATATATATATATATATATATATGGCTCTAGCAATGTACACAAACAACCCATTAGTAAAATGACGTTAGAACTTTTCCATCGGAATTTCCCTGAAGGAATCCCAAATTTTGACCTAATTTTTCTCCTCATGAATCCTCGACTCAAGCACCATTTTCCCAAACGTCTCATGGCTCCGAAGCACAGTGTTTAAAAGAGTTCGATTTCTTGGAGGTTGTAAATGTTTCAGGAACCGGTGATATATTATTATTATTATTATTATTATTATTATTATTATTATTATTATTATTATTACTTGCTAAACTACAACCCATGTTGGACAAGAAAGTTGCTATAAGCCCAGGGGTCCAAACAGGAATAATAGCCCAGTGAGGAAAGGGAACATGAATAAAGAAGATAATTTAAGAACAGTGATAACATTAAAATAAATATTTTCCATGTAAATTATAAAAACTTAACAAAACAAGAGGAGGAGAAGTAATATAGAATAATGAGCCGGAGTGTACCGTGAAGCATGAGAACTCTATCCCAAGACAGTGGAAGACCATGGTATAGAGGCTCTGGCACTACCAAAGACTAGAGAACAATGATTCGTTTTTTGTGTACTTCTCCTAGAAGAGCTGCTTAGCATAGCTAAAGAGTCTCTTCTGCCCTCACCAAGAGGAAAGTAGCCAATGAACAATTACAGTGCAGTAGTTAACCCCTTGGGCGAAGAAGAATTGTTTAGTAATCTTACTGTTGTCAGGTGTATGAGGACAGAGAAGAATCTCTAAAGAATAGGCCAGACTATTCGGTGTATACGTAGGCAAAGGGAGACTGAACCGTAACCAGAGAGAAGGATCCAATGTGGTACCGTATGACCAGTCAAAGGACCCCATGACTCTCTAGCGGTAGTATCTCAATGGGTGGCTGCTGCCCTGGCAACCTACTACCTTCTGCATTATTTGCGTATTGTTTATATCTTGTATATATTTGTTAATTTATTTGATCTTCTGTTGTTCTTTTTTTTTCATGTTTATATTGCAGTACCGGTTTTGCTGGATGAAATGAATTTCCAGAATTTTCATCTAATTATTTCGATCTGTATTTAGTCTTCCTATTCTCCTGTCCGAATTATATCTGAATTTTATATTTCAATTTTATGTTTTTTTTTACTATATTACCATCTATCTGGGGACATACAATATAAAAATATAGTCAAGTGTTTTTCATAAGATTTTGAATATTGCTTATAAGCTGGAGGAAAATCCCCGAGACCAAACACGATCAGCGCTTGAAGTCTTCTACCACCCATATTACGACCAGAGGCAACCAGACAGTACAGGTGATAATCTATACCTATGGATAATTCTGCCCTTTTATACGTTACACTTACCCCTTATCATTTTAATAATTCTGTGCATCGATAGATAAATCCCCCGCATTTTGTAGCATATTAGAATGTCTATAATATATATGATTACGAGAAAAGCCAATATAGAAATGATAAATGATCTCGCACAGTAACTATTTCAGCAAAGGCTGTACGAAATGCAAATAGACTAAATAATGACTCCGTATGTGTTTCATTCACAACATAATTTCCATTATAGTTTACGAATTGTTAAATTATACCACAAACTACCTGGTTAATTGTTATTATGCAAATTGCTGAGAACTTTTCTGTATTAGGAAACCTTGGGTGGATGGTTTACTTTCGTGATATTCGGTTTCAGAAATTCTATTTCATATTGTTTTATAGTTCTTTTTACACTGACGCAGAATCACAGATATTTCATGAGATTTATTTTGATGGTTATAATTGCTAAGGCTATGTCCTTATGATTTACATAAAAAAAAAAAAATTATATTATTAAGTAACCCTAAGTTCATTAATTGGCGTATCATATTACAACCTGGAATGGCTAATTTTGATCATTACAAATAATGAAATTGGGCTGTTACCTTCACAAGACACTACCTCTAATGTAACTTGAATTGTATTTGAAAAAAGGCGAACAAAAATAAATGAGTAATAAAAGTAACTAAAAATAAATAATTTCCCCTCCGATCCTTCATAGTGCCAGCTGATGTATCAATTGTTGTGCCTATCAAAATGCCAAGGCCTTTGTCATTCCTTTTTCGAACAGCTAAGATTATTAATTTCTGTCGCGACTTTGACGGGCAGATTTTTAAACTTTTAACTAGTCGAAGTTTTAATACCTCAGTGATAAGCAATAATTCTAAGAACGGAATTCCATTTTTTTTTCTTTTTGCGGGGCGGGGGCACAAGCGTCCATTAACGTTTAAAACGATTTAAAGCACTTTTTACCAATTGGTTGTTATTATTATTATTATTATTATTTTTATTATTATTATTATTATTATGATAACGATTTTCGAAAAGTAAAAGCTGTAACAAAGAACTCCTGAGGCTGCTCTCCAGTTGTTCCAGCCTGCTTGTACCCAATGTTTAACTTTATCTTCCATACCTCCTCCAGCGTTAACAAAGGATCCCAAATACTTAAACTTATCAACTCTCTTTATCTGTTGTCCCCTAAGCTGAATACTTTCTCTATCATCCCCCTCACTGGTGGTACACATATATTCTGTCTTAGATCTACTTATTCTCATTCCTCTGTCCTCCAGTACTTATAATTTTAGATTAAAAAAAAAAAAAATTAATGAATTGTGTATGTACTAAATCATACAAAACATTTTACTATCATACTGATTACTATTCCCATCACAAATAGTGGCAGCACCACTAATAGCAGCAGTAATTACCAAACATGTGTTCTCATAGATATCCATGTTTCTCCTCTTTTTGGGCGGGAAAATGATTTATGACAGCTGATCTGAAATAGCGCATAGACCACGATCACTCCAGTAAATGGTTGTCCTCCCACGCTCCACGAACTAATCATTTGAACAAAACAGGTTAGAATTTTTTGCAGCTATGCGTCGTATTGTCCTATATATATATATATATATATATATATATATATATATATATATATATATATATATATATATATATATATATATATAGAGAGAGAGAGAGAGAGAGAGAGAGAGAGAGAGAGAGAGAGAGAGAGAGAGAGAGAGTTTGGTTTCAATATCGTAGATCATCCCAACGAGCAATTTAAGAAATTATATTCCCTTAGCATATAAGCTTGATTTGTACATATGCATATATGTATGTTTTCATGTATGAATAAACTTATCTAAATAGGTAGGATTCATTGGCTAAATTCATCAAAGGATAGCCAGTTCCCTGTGAAGTGCAGTGTCTATTTAACTAACAGCTATGCAGTTTTTTTGTGTCACTAGTACCTCTAAAGTTATCGTATCACTCTTTCTCTTCTTATGAAACGAATCTTATTGTATCACTCTTTCGTTTCTAAAGCCTAGAAGATTATTATATAACTATTCCGATTCAAGTGTCACGAAGCTTATTGAGTCACTCTTTCATTACTAATGCCACGATGTTTATTGTCTCACTCTTTCGTTTCTTATGAAAGAAAGCTTATTGTATCACTATTTCATTTTCAATGCCACGAAGTTCATTGTATCAGTCTTTCATTTCTAATGAAACAAAGCTTGGCGTTTCACTTCTTCTTTTCTAAACACACGAAGCTTATTGTATCAATCTTTCGATTCGAATGAAGAGAAGCTTATTGCATCATTCTTTCGTTTCTGATACCATAAAGTTTGTTGTCTTACTCTTTCGTTTTTAATGAAAAAAAAGTGTATTGTTTCACTATTTTTTTTTCTAATAACACGAAGATCTTTGTGTTACTCTTTCGTATCTAATGCCACAACACCTATTGTCTCACTCTTTCGTTTCTAATGCCTTGAAAGTTATTTTGTAACTCTTTCTTTCCTAATGACTTAAAGCTGAGCGAGTCACTCTATCGGTTCCAGTGCCATGAAAGCTTATTGTGTCACTGTTTCGTGTCTAATGCCACGAAGATTATTCTATCACTCTATAGATTCTAATGCCCTGAAGCTGATAGTGTCACTCTATCGTTTCTAGTACCATGAAGCTTATTGTGTCACTGTTTCGTCTCTAATGCCACGAAGATTATTCTATCACTCTATAGATTCTAATGCCCTGAAGCTGATAGTGTCACTCTATCGTTTCTAGTACCATGAAGCTTATTGTGTCACTGTTTCGTCTCTAATGCCACGAAGATTATTCTATCACTCTATAGATTCTAATGCCCTGAAGCTGATAGTGTCACTCTATCGTTTCTAGTACCATGAAGCTTATTGTGTCACTGTTTCGTCTCTAATGCCACGAAGATTATTCTATCACTCTATAGATTCTAATGCCCTGAAGCTGATAGTGTCACTCTATCGTTTCTAGTACCATGAAGTTTATTGTGTCACTGTTTCGTCTCTAATGCCACGAAGATTATTCTATCACTCTATAGATTCTAATGCCCTGAAGCTGATAGTGTCACTCTATCGTTTCTAGTACCATGAAGTTTATTGTGTCACTGTTTCGTCTCTAATGCCACGAAGATTATTCTATCACTCTATAGATTCTAATGCCCTGAAGCTGATAGTGTCACTCTATCGTTTCTAGTACCATGAAGCTTATTGTGTCACTGTTTCGTCTCTAATGCCACGAAGATTATTCTATCACTCTATAGATTCTAATGCCCTGAAGCTGATAGTGTCACTCTATCGTTTCTAGTACCATGAAGTTTATTGTGTCACTGTTTCGTCTCTAATGCCACGAAGATTATTCTATCACTCTATAGATTCTAATGCCCTGAAGCTGATAGTGTCACTCTATCGTTTCTAGTACCATGAAGTTTATTGTGTCACTGTTTCGTCTCTAATGCCACGAAGATTATTCTATCACTCTATAGATTCTAATGCCCTGAAGCTGATAGTGTCACTCTATCGTTTCTAGTACCATGAAGTTTATTGTGTCACTGTTTCGTCTCTAATGCCACGAAGATTATTCTATCACTCTATAGATTCTAATGCCCTGAAGCTGATAGTGTCACTCTATCGTTTCTAGTACCATGAAGCTTATTGTGTCACTGTTTCGTCTCTAATGCCACGAAGATTATTCTATCACTCTATAGATTCTAATGCCCTGAAGCTGATAGTGTCACTCTATCGTTTCTAGTACCATGAAGCTTATTGTGTCACTGTTTCGTCTCTAATGCCACGAAGATTATTCTATCACTCTATAGATTCTAATGCCCTGAAGCTGATAGTGTCACTCTATCGTTTCTAGTACCATGAAGCTTATTGTGTCACTGTTTCGTCTCTAATGCCACGAAGATTATTCTATCACTCTATAGATTCTAATGCCCTGAAGCTGATAGTGTCACTCTATCGTTTCTAGTACCATGAAGCTTATTGTGTCACTGTTTCGTCTCTAATGCCACGAAGATTATTCTATCACTCTATAGATTCTAATGCCCTGAAGCTGATAGTGTCACTCTATCGTTTCTAGTACCATGAAGCTTATTGTGTCACTGTTTCGTCTCTAATGCCACGAAGCATATTGTATCACTCTTTCTTTTTTAATGCCAAGAAGCTTACCTTATCACTATCGTTTCTAGCGCTACGAAGCTTATTTTGTCACTGTTTCGTTTCTAGTACCCTAGAGCTTAATGTATTACTATTTCGTTTCTAATGAAACAAAGCTTAGTGTGTCACTCTTCGTTTCTAATTCTACGAATCTTGTTGTATCCCTTTTTTGTTTCCAATGACACGGATCTTATTATATCACTTTTTCGTTTCCAATGCCCTAAAACTGTTAGTGTCACTCTATCGTTTCTAGCACCACGAAGGTTTTTGCATCGCTCTAAAGTTTTCAGTGTCTCAAAGCTTAATGCGTAATACTTTTGATTCTAGTACCACGAAGCTTACTGTGTAATACTTTTGATTCTAGTGCCACAAAGCTTATTGTGTCTATCTATCGTTTCTACTGCCACAAAGCCTATAGAGCAACACTTTCTATTCTAGTGCTGCAAAGCTTATTGTGCCACTCTTTCCTTTCTAGTGCCAAGAAGTTTATTTTTATCACTTGCGCCATGATGCTCAATGTATCTATTGTA
>NC_090734.1:109319543-109322043 GCF_036898095.1 Palaemon carinicauda | reverse complement strand
TTCTGTGTAAATTATCTCAAAGATGAAATATAATTCTTCTTATCTTGCACTGCATGTGAGATTAGAATCTTTTATGGCGATGCTCGTCTGTTTCATTTGTATCGTTTGTTTGCTTACGGCGCAATTCCAACTCAAAGAGTTTACAATATGCTACAAGAGAAGTAATGAATAATTAAAATGAAAAAATTTTAAGAACAGTGGTAACATAAAATAGATCTTTCATATATAATGCATAGGAAAAAAATAGGATAAATAAGAGGAAGAGGAATAAGATAGAATAGTGTTATCAAGTCTAACCTCAAGGAAGAGAACTCTAGCCCAAGACAGTGGAAGACCTCGGTACAGAGACTGTGTCACTACCCAAGACTAGAGATTTTGGAATGTTCTTCTACAAGAAGAGCTGCTTACCGAAGCTAAAGAATCACTTCTACCCTTACCAAGAGGAAATTAGCCACTGAACAATTAAGGTAAAGTAGTATATCTCTTGAACGAAGAAGAATTGTTTGTTAATCTCAGTGTTGTCAGGTATATGAGGACAAAGGAGAATATATAAAGAATAAGCCAGACTATTCCATGTATATTCAGGTTAAGGAAAACTGAGCCGCAACCAGAGAGATTGATCAGATAGAGTACTGTCTAGTGGTAGTATCTTAATGTAGTTCTAAGAATAAATAGGATTTTATACAACAATTTATTATTTTATCACAATTAAATTGGTATGTATAATCAAATAAAGTACTAATTATGAATATATTCTGATGTATGTCCAATTGCTGGAATCCAACCTTGTCTGAACATATTGATTTTAGATAAAATGATAATGATTGACTACTACTTGTTTACTTCTAGGTTAGTTTATTTGGTAGGAAACTGCTTTTATTTACTCGTTAAACGAATTTTCACCACTTGGTTAGTTTAACTTATCAATATTAACATTACTGCCAATTGATTATTTTAATAGAATTTATAAAAAAAAAAAAAAAAAAAAAAAACACTGGTTAACTAGTGTTATTCACGAGATTCTAAACCTATGAGTTAATCTGAATGATTTTCATCGTGAGAATCTTACTGGTTAATTAATCAATTACTTTTATCAACTACTTATTCCAAATTATTTTTTTTCAAGACACTTTCTACTCGATAATTAATTTAAGAAATTTTAGCACAACAAATTTTCTAGTCTCTTTACTTTATTCATTTTTTGTTAAGATTATTTTTATTTCTTTTTCAATCTAATTAGATTTCTGAAAGAGAATATTATTTGTCCGTTCCTCAACTTATCTTCATTCGGAGACTTTTTTTACTTTACGTAGTTTTATCAGTTTGTAAATATTTTCTTCTGGTTAATTAACGCAAACTTTACCTGTGAGTTAATCAAACTGTTTTTCCCTCCAACAATTTTTTTTATTGTGGTTAATTCAACTGTTTTTTATCAAGTGAATTTTCCGTCTATATTTATTTTATACTGTTTTCCCTATGTTAAACCTGTTTAGGTGTTTAAAACATTATAAATTTTACTTTATGGAAGAGGGACATTATATACAGTGCTAACGAACACATGCAATAGGTCTACCTCTTGTCAACTGATAAAGGAATTTGTATTTTGTTAAGTATGAAAAACATATGAGAAAAGGTATCCGTGATTAAATTAAGTTTCAGTTAAGAAATCTGCAAAAGGGAGTTCTAGTGAGAGAAGAGTTACCGTTCCTCTCTCTCTCTCTCTCTCTCTCTCTCTCTCTCTCTCTCTCTCTCTCTCTCTCTCTCTCTCTCTCCCATAATGCAGAATCATCCCATAGTCAAAGATGTATTCATCTATTAGATTTTAAAATCACGAACGAGTCATCCAAGGTGGTTTCTAGACATTTTCAAACCTTAATCACGTTTTTCTTACTTTTCTTTTAACGCTGAAATGGCATATTCTTTACCTTTGGCCATTTTCCCAAATCTCAGGGGAAGAAGTCCTAGGAGTTTGTAAATATGAGACATATATATAATTTTTTTTTTTTCCACCGTCGATGATTACTAATACCAAAATTGAAGAGTATGTCTTATCACATTTCTAACAATAATTTCATTATAATCTGTCAGGAATTTGCAGTGTTGTTTTATCATTTATCTTGTGTCTACAGTATTTACATAGCACTAAATCACTCTACCCTAATCTGTTACAGATATCCGTCACAAAGTCCATATTGAAACATGCGTATCTAATGGATTATCTACTTGCTCTCTCTCTCTCTCTCTCTCTCTCTCTCTCTCTCTCTCTCTCTCTCTCTCTCTCTCTCTCTCTCTCTCTCTCTCTCCGATTGTGCTGATTTATCAAAGATATTAATCAAAGCTTTAAATTGGTTCCACTCCCCTGGTTGATATCACCGACGTAGTATCATAAACCTGTTCTTGTGAAGGTTGGATTTAATTATGAATTCAGATCTCAACTGAATAAACATCTCTCAAAGTCTATTTCACGGTAACATATAAACTCGCGAAATTCTATTCTTGT
>NC_090734.1:109312043-109314543 GCF_036898095.1 Palaemon carinicauda | reverse complement strand
TGAATTTCTTATTATTCAAATTACCTTAATATCCCTAAAATCAAACAAAATTTCCCTGAATTTCACTCAAACTCCAAATCGAATTCACAAGGAATCTGTCCTGAGACAAACGCAGTATTTGGAGCCAGTGAAGTTTCATTTGTCTTTTTTTTTTCTTTGAATCGTAAGAATTCAAAGACTGAATGCCTGACAGAAGTCGATTATTCTTAAGCTTTTTACTGACTGAGCGAAGAGCTTGTGTCAGTTTATGATTGCTTTGCTCAAACAAATGACTTGCATTACTTAAAGTTTCCTTGATTACCACATGTATTATTATTATTATTATTATTATTATTATTATTATTATTATTAACATAAGCTACTACCCTAGTTGAAAAGAAGGATGCTATAAGCCCAAGGGATCCAAAAGGGAAAAATAGCATAGTGAGGAAAGGAAATAAGGAAGTTCCCCAGAATACTTACAGTACACCAAACTTAATCATTGTATATATAAGTGTTTACTTAGGTGAGTTAACTCCATGGGCTTGTGTGGCATGAGGGACAGATAAGGTTGCCCATTATTTTATATATATAAAAAGTGGATATGAAAGAGCCCAGGTTCTGATGTTGAACTGATGAATTTTAAAATCTTCTTCAACATATATCGTAAGTTCAATAACAAATTCTAGGTCACAGTATATGTAGCTGTAATGTCTCATTCAAGAGAAGTGTTCAGCCAGGTCTCTCTCGTTGATGGATTGCGTTTTCCTTATATATGTCAGGGACCCGCCCTTGAACGTTTCTGCAGGACCATCTTGAGCTACCCAGCGCTGCCAATACGCTTCTTGGGCCAGCGGTAGTTGACGTTGAGGTGGAAATTATGAGAAATATCCAGCACTCCCGGTCCAGAACAACACGATACCTACGAGTTGTAATTATTCTATTTTCACATTAACATATTATATGAAATAAAAACAAGTCTTCTTCAGAGGTCTTATAACACAATATACATAAATTTAACGTACATATAACAGATATGAAAATGGGATATCTCATCGGTTGGTAAACATATTCGCTGCTCACCTAGCTGAGGCCAGAACTGGGTGATATATTCGTACAAAATTTAATTTTCTAACAATATCTCCTTAACCTTACTTGAAGCAATAGGTTTGTCAGTCTGGCCCTCCTCCTTCTCCTCAGAAGTATCCTCCACAATTTTAATCAGTTACTCAAGCAAATCGTTGTTGTTCTTGTATATTTCGAACCCCATTGTCTTACTCATTGGCACAATCTTATCAATAACTGCTTCCAGCATAGATTCAAATCCCTCAAAATTGCCTTCATGAATGCATTTAGGCCATAGAGTCTCCCTAATCAGAATTGGGGGTTTTGTTGATGCCCCTTCTCAAGATTTATGAATCATATTGATGCAGTTGAAAATAATTTTTTTTTTTTTTTTTGCTTAAAGATTCTTCAACTGTGAGATCAAAAGGATCAGGCGGTGTTAAAAACATCTTGCAAAGAAAGTACCTTGATGCTCAAGAGGTGGGACGATGCTAAGCGTTTCACGAGTTGCTGTTGAGCCTTGTTTGAAATCGTATGAAGTAGAGTCGAAACGCCAATCCCTGGGCTAAGAGCATCAGGTACAGTTACGGAATTCTGCAAAGTTTATTTTAGTCAGTCTTGAGAGAGGTCCTCTCTAGGCTGAATGACGTCAAGTTTGAAGGTTGGGTGTATTACCACGGAAACTATCGTTCTTACACATAGTTAATATATTTTGATAATAATTGCTTCTTATTATAGGAATATTTGCGTCTAACGTACGTTATATTCCTATTTAAATCTAATATAAAACATATTATTTCTATTTTTTTCTATTTTGAAGCAAGAGTTTTGAAGAGTAGTGGTACTTTCAATAATTTATCAAAATTTTTAAACAATATGTAAGGGATTGTCAAGACTTGGAAATTATTAGAAGCATCGTTTAACCATTATAATAAAGAGTAAATGGAAATGTATCTCAACATAGCATTATATGACAACATCAACAGATATTCCTTGAAAAGTTTTTGGAGTTTACTGTAATCCTAATTCATTCATAATCATCATCTCCTCCTACGCCTATTGACGCAAAGGGCCTCGGTCAGATTTCGCCAGTCATCTCCATCTTGAGTGATTGATTCAATACTTCTACACTCATCATCTCCTTCTTCACTCTTCATAATTTTCAGCCATGTAGGCCTGGGTCATCCAACTCTTCTAGTGCCTCGTGAAGCCCAGTTGAAAGCCTGGTGAACTAATCTGTCCTGGGGGGTGCGAAGAGCATTCCCAAACCATCTTCATCTACCCCTCACCATGATCTCATCCACATATGACACTCGAATAATCTCTCTTATAGTTTCCTTTCTAATCTTTTACTGTCATTTAATTCCATGTTTGCCAACGGTTATAATTTATTCAAATATAAAGCATATTTATGACTCACCAGTGAGTTTGTATGAAATGTTATTTATTTCTCAGC
>NC_090734.1:109299012-109301512 GCF_036898095.1 Palaemon carinicauda | reverse complement strand
GCTGGCTGTGGCACATGCACACCCTACCCCCTCCCAACAACCGGGGAAAAGGAAACAGAAAAAGGGGGAGATGAGGGAGTGCGATACCCCCCACTTGCATGACATCACAAGCAGTAGCCGAGGAAGCAGTGACGACAGACGTGACAGAGCAGGAACTGGGACCTCCATCGGTACCCCCGACCTCACCCCGCAGCAATAGGGAGCAGCGGCATTGTAGCTGAAGTCATTGGCTCGTGCCCCATATCTCGTGATGACTTTCTAGGAATGTTAGCAGTTAGGATCGACCTGCAAGAGAAATCCATTCGAGTGCTGATCGACACAGGAGCCAGTGTTTCATTAATTGAAAAAAGATTCTCATCAAATAAAAGAGTTGTTTTACGGAGTGATTCTATGTGTGAATTAGAGTTATGTAAAACTGCTTATAATGGGATGTTGGGAGCCATAACTCCAGACTGCACAGACGAACACACTCAGAATTTGATTGTGCAAGCGCGAAAATTATGTCCGTCAGAATATCAGCCTGTAGTTAGTGACATTGTCAATAATTATTCCGATGTAATTGCAATTGGAGATTAACCACCCGGGGGGGATTGATCGATTTCCCTTCAGCATTGAAACTGGGCAGTGTGAGCCGATAAGGTCAAGGACTTATTAGGTACCCATCCTTTTCCAGGGAGAAATAAAAAGGGAAATTAATAAATTAAGGGAACAAGGGATAATCGAGGAGAGCGAATCCCCCTGGGCTTCTCCAATTGTAGTTGTTAGGAAAAATTATGGCTCGGTAAGATTGTGTGTTGATTATAGGAAGTTGAATGCAGTCACTAAGGATAATGCATTTCCATTGTCATTGATCTAAGAATTACTTGTGAAATTACGGGATAGAAAATATTTGCAAATGTTGATTTAAAATCTGAATACCATCAAATACCCATTCAGGAAGACAGTAAATGTAAAATGGCCTTTATAGTTAATGATCAATTATTTCAGTTTAATTTTCTTCCTTTTGGTGTTAAAAATGCTCCAAGTCATTTTTCTAGAGTAATGATAGCGGTTTTTCGCCCTTAATTGGCCATAAAGTTTTTGTTTATTTAGATGATATCATAATTAAGGGGAAAACGGCGGAAGAACATAATAATAATATTCGTAAAGGTTTAGAAGCATTAAGACGTAATGGTATGAAAATAAATTCGTCAAAGTGCAAATTTTTCTGTAAACAGGTTGAATTTTTAGGTCACATAATAACCCCAGAAGGTATCCAACCCTGTCCCAGTAAAGTAGCGGCTATTAGAGATTTCTCCAGGCCACGTAACTCTAAGGAAGTAGCTTGGTTCCTAGGGCTTGTTGGGTATTACCGTAAATTCATAAGAGGTTTTGGAGAGATTGCCAGACCCTTAGATTCCTTAAAGAAACCAAAAGTAATAATTTGAGGAGGGGAAGAAGAAAGGGCCTTTAACCATTTGACAGCTGCCCTAAGTAGCAATGAATTACTCGCATATCCTAGATTTGATCGAACGATTTTAGTGACAACAGATGCGAGTAGTGTAGCTATTGGTGGCGTAGGCTAGCGTAGTTTCTCAACTTGATGATAAAGGCAGAGAGCGACCCATTTGTTTCGCCTCCCGGATGTTAAAAGGGTCAGAAAAGAATGAAAGTACATTCGATCGAGAGGTTTTGGCTATTCTTTGGGTTCTAGAGAGGCATCGGTTCTTTTTATTAGGTCAGTCAATTGAGTTGCAAAGTGGTCATCACCCCTTCCATGATTTGTACTATGAAAATGATTTGACCTCTGGACAAGTGAGATGAATTGAGAGACTGTTAGAGTTTGGTATAAAGGGTTTTCACCACACAGAAGGTAGAGCTAACATGGCAGCATCTGCTCTCTCTAGAGGTGCAATAATAGTAGTAACAACTATGGCACAAAAGAAGAACGAAGAACGTAACCAAAATATTGAAAACCCCTTTCAAAATAGAGAGAATAGAGAACGGGATGGGAATTCTCCTGATGAGCATTCAGAATACGGTAGTGGAGAGAGAGAGAGAGAGAGAGAGAGAGAGAGAGAGAGAGAGAGAGAGAGAGAGAGAGAGAGAGAGAGAGAGAGAGGATGATGAATATTTGTGGGTGACCGAGGACATGGCCAGGGGTGTCCATAATGAATGCCCTGATGATGCAAGTTTGATTGGCTGGGGAGGTTAGGATATAAAAGAAGTCTTAGAGGAACAGAAAAAAGAGGAATGGATGGAAAGAGAGTTATCCGTCATTTCTGAATGTTCCTCGTGAGAAATGTTTTATTGAAAATGATATCTTATATTGTGCTTACGAAAAGAGGGGAGGTAAATTTTGTGCACGGGTAGTTCTTCCTCCCTCTTTAATTAAACGAGCCCTCCACATTGTACATGGAAGTCCTTATGGAGGGCATTTAAGGATTGATAGAACATTAAAGAGAGCACGTGAATCCTTCTTTTGGTTAAGGATGAAAAAATCTACAGATAATTACATAAA
>NC_090734.1:109279012-109294012 GCF_036898095.1 Palaemon carinicauda | reverse complement strand
GCAATAAATTCATCACGTTCCTTACTTCTTGTGGGTTTTTTTTATCAAGTGGAAGTTCTGTATGTCCAGTGCGAATAATTGTTATTCCAAAATGATTATGAATGTGTTTACTCAATGCTTACTCCCAAGACTTACAACTGCAAAATACTAGTAAGTGATTAAAAATATAATAATAGTTGAAAAAGGACCCTAGGCATTTACATAATTAATAGCGTACAAATACCTGAGATTACTTGCTGAATGTCTTTAATGCTGCACTCTCACTAGTGAGCCAAAAAAAAAAATAAAAAAAAAATAAAAGATGACTGTTGGAGTAAACAAACAGAACGTTCACAGCTGATTACTGTCATTAAATGCTTAACTTGGAAGTATCTAATGTTTAAAAATCAGCAAATGGATTTTTTGCAAAGTTTATGTTGAAAAAGAAAAAGATTTCGAAATTTTGTCAGAAATTCAGAAAAAGTATTTATCAGCAAAAGAGACATTGTTTTTCATTATTTTTTTTTTTTTTAAAGAACCAGTTATGTCTTTTGGAGTAAAGTTAAAAGTGAATTTGCAACGTGGAGCCATTTTTTGTCTTTCTAAAAAATAAATTGAATTCATGAATACAAATCAGGATACGAGGCTTTATGTGCGTCTTTTTATTACTTTTGCTTTGCAATGTCCTCCTGAAACTATAAAAATCTCTGTGTTTCTTTTTTATTATCTTTTTCTTTTTCCCAGTAAAAACCTAGTTTTATAATAACTGTACTTGTAGATAGTGAATCTCTCTCTCTCTCTCTCTCTCTCTCTCTCTCTCTCTCTCTCTCTCTCTCTCTCTCTCTCTCTAAACTTACACAAACATTATTAGCCTCACCCTGTGATATATTTGATATTCTATTCTGCACTGAACTATTTTTGCGTGTTGTATTTACTGATCAAATGCTTTGTATAGATGGTACAGCTTTGATATATATTCGTGAAGACAATATGCATATAATTTATATTATTTTCTGGTTTATTAGGTTTTCTGATATATCTGTTGTAGGCAAGATTAAATATCGTCGGGTCACCAGGTGCTCTGATCGCATAAATAATGAGAATCCTTCCTACCTATGCCCATCGTCACCCACACAAAGCGTACGAGTATATAGGAGCATGTCAGCCAACGAACAACCAAAAAATTATTCATTTACTGGTGTTTGCTCCACCATGGTTCGCTTCGCTCGCAAATGAGCATTATTGCATTGCTCCTCTACTCTGTTTAGTTGTATATGTTCTGCGACGCACGTTGGCCAAGTGCCCAAATACTTTGCCAAACATAAATTTGGTGACCCAGGTCCCTGAACACTACACATCAAATGTTCAGCAACAGTACTTTTTCTCGAGTTAAGAAAACTTGAATCATAGTTTTAATACTTTTAACGCTTTTCAAAGACATGAATAAAGAAGTTGTAGATCTAAATGAGAGAAAAATAGATGAAAAGTCAAAGGGAGCAAGCCCTGTAAACTTTCATCATTGGCTGACAAACTTAGCTATCCTTTTGACAATGATATCGACGGAGGTGACAGGAAAGTAAAAATAGAAAAAAGTACTTATGTTTCTTGTAGGGCTCAAAAGATGGTGATGGTTTCCTGTTGAAAGCTCCCTTGAACGTTTAGTGTTAGTATGGTTATAAAGGATACCATATTCCTATCTTAACCTATTAGAGCTTGGTTGGGTAGGGGTAAGGTTCATATTCCTTCTATGCCCGGTAGAATAGCAGGGAGCTTCTTTGATCTTTAGGGCTAAATGGAATGGGCATGGGATTCTGTAACCTTTCAGAGCCTGATAAGCGAGCGGTAGGGTAGAAGTATTGCCACATAACTTTTGTAACGAGCCAAAAGTAGGTTGTGACTCAAAAGCGGGATGAAAACAACTGAGTAGCTTTTATTAGAGAACATAAGTTTATATATACATCAATTGTGGGCAAAAAGGCCATAACATATAACAGGCTGTTTCCTGTTCAACCAACAACAGTGAGAACAACAGACAAGTTGATTCAGGTCGCTATCAGTGCGAGGGGAGATCGAAGATACAAAGGAGACTATATACAAAAAAGAGAAATGTCGTTACTATGTACAATCGTGTGACATACGGTTGGTACATGGTTCCCTCCCTAAAAATGACATACTGTGCATATCTTCGCGGCAACCCCGAGTCTGGAGGGGTAGTTGCAAAACTGTGGCCGATGCGTGGCAGTAAGTTACTGTAGAAATCATTGGTTGGGGCGCGAACGAGTGGTGGGGGATGGGTGGCTTTTTTGCCGCTCCGGCTCGTCACTAGGTAGGCGTGTATGTCCAACGGCATTCACGTCGGCTTCGGTTGACGTTGAATAGGTGTCCTCTTCGTCAGGAGTGGAGGCGTTGATGGAGGTTGTAGGATATGCCACAGCGTTTTACGTTTTTAGTTAAGTTGGCGCTACACGTTTTCTTTGTTGATGATAAGGATGAGGGGATAAGCGAGCGTCGGGATTGCCTGATGTTTGTTTTGTATTTATTTATATACTTATGTGTACTATTTTGAATTGAATATTTCTATTGAAGGGAAAACTGTATACATTTTTTGTTTACTTTTTTGTATGAAAAAGAAGTATTGAGTTGGTACTGAAAAATATTGTATTGTTATTGTTAGCATCTGCCCAAAAGGCCGCGATTTATGCCTGCCTTGGCGCCTTTGTTAGTTCAGCGTGGGCAGGCTCTGGAAAGCATATGAAATTTCTGCATGCTGTGGTTCTGCAGTATTTGTGATGTGCTGAGCTGTCCATTGTACTCGTCATAGTATTAAGTGACCGGTGTTGCTGTTAGCTAGGAGGCTGAATGCTTCTGGTGGTACAGCAACTTCTACCAGTGGTTATCTGGGAATTTTAGTATTAGAATCGGCGTCTGGAAAAGGTAAGTTTATTTTCTATGTTAAGTGAATCTTACCTGTGGAGTTACTGTATTGTATTTTACATCATTTACATTATTTTGTATTTACATGATATTTACAGTATATATATTGTTTTACATGAATATTTACATTATTTTTTTTATATATTTATTGCTGCTTTTGTTTGCAGCGTCAAACCTCGCTTCTTTGATGGAATATATGAACACCACAGAGGAAGAGTGTTTGACTTCACCCTTAGTAAAACGCCGATATTCAGAATGTAGCTGCACTGGTGGTGCAGTGTTCTATAGTTTGACGAATACTCCAGCCTGGGTCATGTAACGCCAGCGTGGGACAAGTGGACTTTGTCAGCCTTGTGTCTGCAAGGATTGTCTGTTGTGGCCTCTATCATCTGTCACCATGTCCTCCGTTTCAAGAGCTTCCGCAAAGACCAGTCAGTCGGCATTGCGTGTGCGCTTGCTTGAGGCGCAAGCAAAGCTTAAGTAAGCTGAGGAAGCAAAACAGCTAGAAGAAGAGGAATTGGCTTTGGAAATGAAAGCCAAAGCACTTGCAGCTGAAGCTGAAATGCAAGCCAAAGCACTTGCAGCTGAAGCTGAAATGCAAGCCAAAACACTTGAAATTGAACTGCAAGCCAAAGCAATTGCAGCTAAACGCAAGAGCCAAGAAGAGATTAACGGCCTGAAGTTAGACTGTGATAAACTACAGGTAGAGTATGAAATACTGTCTGAAGTTGGAACTTCCTATGCTGGTTCCGCTGCTATTAATGCTTCACAACGGGAGAAGAGGGACTCATCAGTTCAGTTGGATGTCAAAGGGATTGAGCAGTGGAGAAGTGATGTAAATTCTCACTATGTGAGTGGGAGAATCAGCAGGGTTCATGAAGCAGATGTGAATCCTACAAACGTCCACAGTGTGACGTATGACTTGAAGGGTCTTGAACATCATTCAACTCCATTGGCCCCGGATGCGACGCCTTTTGTGCCAATGCGTGTTCTCATAACTCGAGATGTGTCACAAGCAGATCTGCAAACTTCTGAAATAGTAAAGGCTCTGGATTGTACACTAGCTGTTCAGCAAGAACTAACACGACGAATGCAGCTGCCACAGATGAAGCTGGAGCGTTTCAGCGGAGACTTAACCAAATTCTCCACGTTTAAGAATTCTTTCACCTGGATTGTGGAGTGTAATACCGACGGCCCTGCACGAAGGCTAACTCATCTATACAACTGTTTAGATGGTACTCCCAAGAACCTGATTAAGAACTGTTTCCATCTACCCACTGACATTGGGTATGATTGTGCTTGGGAGATATTGTGTCGTAAATACAAGAATGACAATGACCTGTCAGATGCTTATGTCAAGAAGCTATTTGATTGGAAGGAGATTAATGCAGGTGATATTGATGGCCTGGAAAATTATGCTGCATGTTTGAAGACAGTTAAGGCAGCACTTGGTAATAACTACCATCGAATAGAGCTTCAAGAAACAATGAAGAAGATTGTTGAAAAGCTCCCATACCAACTGAGAGTGAGATGGGTAGCGAAATGCGAGGAACATAAGTTCAAGCTTCCAGCTCTAATAGAGTACAATGAGAAACAGGCATGTACTGCCAAGCATCTCTCTTATTATGAGTGCGACCGTCGTACCCCGAAGCCTACTGAGAAGCCATCCAAGCCTGTCAGGCCTAAGACCTTACCTGTGCACCACAAGGCTTCACCAGCTAGAGGGAAATGGTGTCCCTTCTGCACTAAGGAGGACCATGAACTTAAAGAGTGCTTCAAATTTGAGAGGTTGAAGATTCCAGATCGCTGGGAGGTGATAAAGAAGGCAAGATACTGCTTCAGGTGTCTTAATGGTGAACATTCATATGCAAAATGTGAAGATGCATCCATCTGTGAAAAGTGTGGATCTCACAAGCACCATACCATGCTGCATAGTCCACCTAAGACTGCAAGCAATACAGGTGCGGCCCATGTGGGAGGCAAAAGTGCTATCGGGGGCGGTGAGAAGGCAGTTGGTGCTACAGAAGGTGGCGCGACTGCTACAGCTGGCTAGAGTGCTGCAGCCCCAAATGTGCAACCTATGTTCTCAGTGTGTGCAAGCCAGTTACCTAAGGGAAGAACAATGCTGAAGATCTTACCTGTTCTCGTAAATGGCATCCATGCAACCTATGGATTCATCGACAGTGGAGCTGCCCCAACATTGGCAGCAAGAAGCCTGATAGACCGAATGGGTCTCAAAGGAAGACCATGCAACCAGATCATGGCAACTGAAGCAGGGACTTTCACTTGTAAGGAAGTTCTGTCCCTATACATTGGTAATATTAATACTGATGAAGGAGAGCATGTGACCGACGTGTTCGTGGCTGACAAGATCAATGTGTCTATGGACCATGCCATGAGTCAAGAATGGCTGACCAAGTGGCCACATCTGAGTGACCTGGAAGTAGAAAGTCTACCTGAAGATCATCGTCAAGTAGAGCTAATCATTGGGCTAGACACGACATTGAACAGAGTGATTCTAGACCAGCGACATGGGCTGAAGGACGAGCCATCTGCCTACCTGACCAAGCTAGGTTGGGTTGTTTTTGGCCCAACAGGACCCAGATCAACTTCAGGTCCTGCCCCTCTGTTACATGTGTGCACTGTGGATGATACAACAGAACTTCTGCAACGCAACTTCAACCAAGACTTTTGGGAGAAAGAGACACTCTCAAAGATAGAAGATTCTTTTGAAGACAAGAGATTCCTGTCTTTGTTGGACGAAACTGTTGTCCAGACAGATGGCAAGTATGTTGCTTGCTTACCCTTTAGTGACACTGAGCCTCTACCTAATAACCGTGCCATGGCAGAACATAGGGCTCACTCCTTAAAGAAGAAATTTGAGGCAAATGAAACGTACAAGACTATATACGTTGAACAAGTACAGAAGTACCTTTTGAAAGGGTACGCTGAGCTTGTCCCTGTCGACAAGCTGAATCGCAGTGATGGCCGTGTGAACTACATGGCGCACCATGGGGTCAAACACCCTACCAAGGACAAGCTTAGGGTCGTCTTCGACCTTAAGGCTAAGCATGCTGGGACCTCACTCAATGACCACCGCATGCAGGGACCAGATCTCACAAGTAGTCTTGCTGGAGTGCTGCTGCGCTTCAGGGAAGGACAACATGCTGTTACTGCGGACATACAAGAAATGTTCCATCAAGTCAAGGTACCAGAAGACGAGAGGGACTCTTCACGCTTCTTGTGGTGGCCAGGTGGAGACACCAATCAAGCTATTCAAGAGTTCAGGATGACTTCACATGTGTTTGGAGCGCGATCGTCCCCAAGTGTAGTCAACTTCTGCCTCAGACAGGCAGCACTGGACTATGGTTACAAGTATGGTGAAGACGCTTGCCATGCCATACGACGCAACTTCTACGTTGACAACTTGTTGAAGTCAATGGACAGCGAGGAAGACTGTATCCAATTGACAAAAGACCTCATTGGACTCTGTGCTGATGGAGGATTCTAGCTGAACCAGTGGACATCTAGCAACAAGTGCATTCTCGTTGCCGTGCCTGAAGGGGAGAGAGATAAATTAGTGGCTACATTGGACCTCAGTAAGGACGAGCTGCCTACGAAGTGCGCTTTGGGTATCCACTGGGACATGAGCAGTGATGAGTTCACCTTCAAGATCAACCTGAAGGAGAAGCCTAGGACGGGAAGAGGAGTTCTCTCTCTAGTGGCTTCCTTGTATGATCCACTTGGTTTTGTCGCACCTTTCACCCTGAAAGGGAAGATGTTACTACAAGCCCTGTGTCGTCGCAACTTACCTTGGGACGAAGAAATGAACAACAACGAAGCAAATCGCTGGAGCAGATGGACTTCCCAGCTTCAGTGTCTAGGAGACTTCAAGATCAGAAGAAGCCTGGTGCCTCCAGACTTTGGGGAGGTATCATCGTACCAACTTCACCATTTTGTGGACGCAAGCCAGGCAGGATATGGTGTGGCCACGTATCTGCGCACGGTAAGCAAGAATAACCAAGTGAACAGTACACTGGTTATGGGTCGAGCTCGTGTAGCTCCCCTCAAGAGACCGAGTATTCCACGAATGGTATTGACTGCTGCTGCTGTGGCAGCTCAACTTTATTGCAAGATCAGGTCAGAACTCGATTTGGAGTTGTGTGACTCAGTGTTCTGGACCGACAGCACGTCTGTCCTGAAGTACATCCGTAACCTATCTGCAAGATACCACACGTTTGTGAACAACTGTGTGAACCTCATCCGCAACCTCAGTGACCTCACCGCTTGGAGGTATGTGAACACCTCTGCAAACCCTGCAGACCTGGCCTCTCGGGGCCTTGATGTGGACAGCTTGCTGGAGTCGTTGCTGTGGCTGACAGGACCAGAGTTCCTGTGTCAAGAGCAGGACAGTTGGCCAGCTCTTCCTGACGATGTTAAGCGAGCAGAACTAGATGGAGATCCAGAAGTTAAGCAGTCTGCACCCATCTTCAGCATGGTGGTGCCGGAACCAATCTTAGTGGAGAAGATTGCTGCCAAGTTCTCTTCATGGACCAAGATAGTGCGAATCATCGCTCGACTGAGGCGATTAGGAACCAAGAGTGGATCAGAAGTGTTATCTGCAAACGAGATGAATTGTGCAACAACCATAATATGGAAGAAGATTCAAGCTCAAGAGTATGGGAGTGAGATCAAATCACTCTCCAAGAAGGATTCCAAGGTGAAGATATCCAGCAAGATTTGCAAGTTGCGACCATTTCTACAAGAAGGCTTGCTGAAGGTTGGTGGAAGACTCTGTGAAGCCACCATCAGTGATAGCTGCTAGCACCCCATCATTCTTCCATCCAAGTCGCCAGTTGTGAGGAAGATGGTGCGATGGACCCATGAAACAAACAGCCATTGTGGGCAGAATCATCTTATGGCTGAACTAAGAAAAAACTACTGGATCATTCATGGAAATTCAGTAGTTAGATCAGTGATACGTGACTGTGTCATCTGTAGAAGACTCAGTTGTCAGCCAGTGAATCAAGTGATGGCCGACTTGCCCTCTGACCGGATCTGTCCGGGGGATCCTCCCTTCACCAATACAGGGGCAGACTGCTTCGGTCCCTTCTTTGTGAAGCAAGGGCGCTCTACAGTGAAGCGCTGGGGAGCAGTTTTTACCTGCCTGACAGTGCGAGCGATTCATCTGGAGGTTCTCAGCTCGATGGACCAAGACTCCTTTGTGAATGCAGTGAGAAGATTTACGGCCAGGCGAGGAGCTGTCAATAGAATATGGTCAGACAACGGTACCAACCTCGTCGCAGCTGACCGAGAGCTGAAGGAAGCTCTTCAAGACTTCAAGGAAGAGGAAATTGCTCAAACCCTAGCAGCTAAGGGCATCGAGTGGCGTTTCAACCCGCCACATGCATCGCACTTCGGAGGAGTCTGGGAACGCCTCATACGCTCAGTGAGAAGAGCTCTCAGTGCAACCTGCCTGCAACAGGTCACCACTGACGACACACTATCGACTCTATTCTGCAAAGCCGAGTCTTTGGTGAATGGAAGACCCCTAACCAAGGTAAACGACGACCCAGACTGTCAACTGCCGTTGATGTCTAGTATGCTGTTGACTCTGAAGAGTGCAGTACTCCCAGTAACGAAGACTGACCAGAAGGACTTGTATGTTAGGCGCCGCTGGCGTCAAGCGCAATATCTTGCCGACCAATTCTGGAAGCGATGGCTGAGTGAGTACCTTCCATTGCTGCAAGGAAGACAGAAGTGGACCGTCCAACGGCGAGACATCCAAGTTGGCGACATCGTGCTAACTACCGACGAACGTCTCCCCAGAGGCTCGTGGCCTTTGGGGCGAGTCTTGGAAGTGACTCGAGACTCTGACAACCGAGTTAGACAAGCCAAGATTAAGACCAAGTGTGGGTTGTACTTACGTCCAGTGCAGAAAATGTGCCTTCTCCTTAAAACGGAGTGTGATGACAGTGGAGTGCCATTGGAAAAAGAGTGAACGCCGTGCGCTGCTCATATGGCGTGCTGTGTATGTGGCATATTTGCGGTGTATTTTGTATACTACAAAATAGGGGGTGGTGTAGGATATGCCACAGTGTTTTATATTTTTAGCTAAGTTGGCACTACACGTTTTCTTTGTTGATGATAAGGATGAGGGGATAAGCGAGCGTCGGGATTGCCTGATGTTTGTTTTGTATTTAATTATATACTTATGTGCACTATTTTGAATTGAATATTTCTATTGAAGGGAAAACTGTATACATTTTTTGTTTACTTTTTTGTATGAAAAAGAAGTATTGAGTTGGTACTGAAAAATATTGTATTGTTATTGTTGGCTTCTGCCCAAAAGGCCGCGATTTATGCCCGCCTTGGCGCCTTTGTTAGTTCAGCGTGAGCAGGCTCTGGAAAGCATATGGAATTTCTGCATGCTGTGGTTCTGCAGTATTTGTGATGTGCTGAGCTGTCCAGTGTACTCGTCATAGTATTAAGTGACCGGTGTTGCTGTTAGCTAGGAGGCTAAATGCTTCTGGTGGTACAGCAACTTCTACCAGTGGTTATCTGGGAATTTTAGTATTAGAATCGGCGTCTGGAAAATGTATGTTTATTTTCTATGTTAAGTGAATCTTACCTGTGGAATTACTGTATTGTATTTTACATCATTTACATTATTTTGTATTTAAATGATATTTACAGTATATATATTGTTTTACATGAATATTTACATTATTTTTTTATATATTTATTGCTGCTTTTGTTTGCAGCGTCAAACCTCGCTTCTTTGATGGAATATATGAACACCACAGAGGAAGAGTGTTTGACTTCACCCTTAGTAAAACACCGATATTCAGAACGTAGCTGCACTGGTGATGCAGTGTTCTACAGAGGTCTTGAATGTCATGAAGTGGGTGTCCATAAGGGCGTCGGCATTGGTCATCAAGTCCTTTATGGGTAAACTATCGACATCGAGTATGGCAGCGCGTACAGGTTCAGGGAAACGGCGTACCCAAAGGACCCGAAGTAGGTTCACCTCATGAGGAGATCCGTCTGCGGCAGGTTGCAGGCGAGCGATACTGGTCATTTCCCTGAGGGAGAGCGAAGCCCTTTGGTTAAACAACCGTTGTTGAGAAAGCTGAGAAAGCTTTGCTATACGGGCGGGGGGCGACGGCGAGTACTGCTGCAGAAGGTATACTTTGAGGGCGTCATAGTAATGATGAGGGGGGGGGTGGGGGAGAAGTCAGGAGGTGCGGGTCACTCCGGGGTCAACAGTGTGACGAGCAAAGAGTAGGTTGTGACTCAAAAGCTGGATGAAAGCAACTGAGTAACATTTATTAAAGAACATCAGTTTATATATACATCATTTGCGTGCAAAAAGGCAATAACATATAACAGGCTGTTTCCTGTTCAACCAACAACGGTGAGGAAAACAGACAAGTTAATTCGGGTCGTTATCAGTGCGAGGGGTGAGAAAAGACACAAAGGAGACTATATAAAAAAAAGAAGAATGACGTTACTGTGTACGATCGTGTGACATATGGTTGGTACACCTTTATGGGTCAGTTACGATAGCGGTGAAATTGTATAGCATTTTTCACTCAGACGGACAGGGGTAGGAAGCTATGACCAATATCGGCCTAAGAGGAATGGATAAGGTGACCTCTCTTAAGATAGAAGAGATGTTGGTAAGTTAATGGTGGTGAGAGAGAGAGAGAGAGAGAGAGAGAGAGAGAGAGAGAGAGAGAGAGAGAGAGAGAGAGAGATTGGTGTACGATTAAGCTGGAAGATTCTGAAACGAAGACGCCTCCTCCGCTTAATTGAATTCCAGGTTCTTCTGGAATCTCTTCTTCAGCAGCCTCTCCATCAGATTTCAAGCAGAGAGGAGCAGGATCATTGGTCTGGGCCGAATTGCACCGGGGTTGAAAGGGAGCCGAAGTTTTGTCAGGACACAGCGGAATGAAATATGTTACGTGCAGTACATTTTTAACATTCGAGTTTTGAGTGAATTGATTCTTTGATGGACGAGGTGGAATGGTTAGATTATTGCCTGCTTAGCATTTTAGTAAAAGAGGATTGATCGTATGTGGAGGTTATTTTTTCAATCAAATTGTTTCTTTCCACTAAATCTCAAATCCTTCGTTTCTCGTTTTTTTTTTATATTTAGGATAGCAAATGTCAATTGAGAATACTACCTTTAATTTCATTTACAATGTTCACTTATTCATCAAGTAGTCATCATCATCATCACCATCATCATCAAAAGCATCAGTTATTGTAAGTAAACTGCAGGACAAGGACCTTGACATGCCCTTCCACTCGCATCATTTTATGATCGTTCTAGTGCAGGCTATACATATAATGAAAAAAAATCGTGTTCTCTTCATTCCCTTGCTTGTTTTATATTTTGTGGGCATCCATTCTGTTATTCTTCTTGTCCATATATATATATATATATATATATATATATATATATATATATATATATATATATATATATATAATATAATATATATATATATATATATATATATATATATATATATATATATATATATATATATTGCGTGTGTACGTATATATATATATATATATATATATATATATATATATATATATATATATATATATATATATATATATATATATATATATATATATGTATATTTATATATATATATATATATATATATATATATATATATATATATATATATATATATATATATATATATATATATATATATAACTTGTATAAGGATATCACCTCTTGATACTGTTCCTTATATTCTAAACTTGTTTTACTATTCTCAAACATTTTATTCGTCCATATGTAAACAATGTTCTCTCCCTGATAAAATCCGCGATCTTTGAAATAATAATCTAAACATCTTTAAAGGTAAATGGGAATGGGAATTCCATTTCTAGAACTTAAGGGTCCATGCCACCTATATAGGTCAAAGTTCAGATAAGATTAGTTCACCATCAGAGTTACTACTAACTTTTACGTGCACCTTTTGGTTACTGGCCTATGTCTATTTAGATCAAGAGGGCTATTCAAAGTTGCTTTTAGTGATTCTTATTACGGTTTAGAGTAGATTTTTTGTCCAATAAAAATATTGAGATGTTTTGCTATCGAAACTATATCAACGTACAATGAATATGGCAAAATATGAATAAATAGCTAAAGGGAAACGAATGAAATAAGGAAATAAAGAGGAACCGCTTCAAACTAAACCACCTGGACTCCTTAAAGTAAAACATCACCTTTAGTTTGTCGCTGGATTCCTGCAAGACTTTCAAGTCTTTTGAACCCGACGTCTAAGTAGGAATGTCACGTCTCCTGAAGATGTGGGTAGATAGTTACTTAACAAGAGAGATTTTTGTGTCTTTGAAAGAAAATAATTAAAGAAAAAAAAAAGGTTGGGAAGTCAGTCACGCAAAGTCTTGAGATTACCTACTTAACTTTACTTTCCACGGGGGGAATTTGCTCTCCCCGTCCAAGAGGAATAAGAAAACATAAGCGATGCCTCCTCAAGGTTGAAGGATTTATATCCGAAGAAGAGAGAAATTACATACTGGAGTAGTTTTTTCTTATCATTTCTTATATGTTATATAAATGTTTATTGTAATTTGAAAGTGATATTACATGAGATTTATGTAAACAAACATCTTTTGATTTGAATTCTAATTGTTGTGGCGTATGTTATTAAGAATTGAATTCTGTGTAAATTATCTCAAAGATGAAATATAATTCTTCTTATCTTGCACTGCATGTGAGATTAGAGTCTTTTATGGCGATGCTCGTCTGTTTCATTTGTATCGTTTGTTTGCTTACGGTGCTATTCCAACTCAAAGAGTTTACAATATGCTACAAGAGAAGTAATGAATAATTAAAATGAAATAATTTTTAGAACAGTGGTAACATAAAATAGATCTTCCATATATAATGCATAGGAAAAAAATAGGATTAACAAGAGAAAGAGGAATAAGATAGAATAGTGTTATCAAGTCTAACCTCAAGCAAGAGAACTCTAGCCCAAGACAGTGGAAGACCTCGGTACAGAGACTGTGTCACTACCCAAGATTAGAGATTTTGGAATGTCCTTCTACTAGAAGAGCTGCTTACCAAAGCTAAAGAATCTCTTCTTCCCTTACCAAGAGGAAATTAGCCACTGAACAATCAAGGTAAAGTAGTATATCTCTTGAACGAAGAAGAATTGTTTGTCAATCTCAGTGTTGTCAGGTATATGAGGACAAAGGAGAATATATAAAGAATAAGCCAGACTATTCCATGTATATTCAGGTTAAGGAAAACTGAGCCACAACCAGAGAGATTGATTACATAGAGTACTGTCTAGTGGTAGTATCTTAATGTAGGTCTAAGAATAAATAGGATTTTATAGAACAATGTATTATTTTATCACAATTAAATTTGTATGTATAATCAAATACAGTACTAATCATGAATATATTCTGATGTATGTCCAATTTCTGGAATCCAACCTTGTCTGAACACATTGATTTTAGATAAAATGATAATGATTGACTACTACTTGTTTACTTTTAGGTTAGTCTATCTGGTAGGAAACTGCTTTTATTTACTCGTTAAACGAGTTTTCACCACTTGGTTAGTTTAACTTATCAATATCAACATTACTGCCAATTGATTAAAAAAAAAAAGAAAAAAAAAAAAAAAAAAAAACCACGGGTTAACTAGTGTTATTCACGAGATTCTAGACCTATGAGTTGATCTGAATGATTTTCATCGTGAGAATTTTACTGGTTAATTACTCAATTACTTTTATCAATTACTTATTCCAAATTATTTTTTTTCAAGACACTTTCTACTCGATAATTAATTTAAGAAATTTTAGCACAACAAATTTCCTAGTCTCTTTACTTTATTCATTTTTGTTAAGATTATTTTTATTTCTTTTTCAATCGAATTTGATTTCTGAAAGAGAATATTATTTGTCCGTTCCTCACCTTATCTTCATTCGGAGACTTTTTTTACTTTACGTAGTTTTATCAGTTTATAAATATTTCCTTCTGGTTAACTCATGCAAACTTTACCTGTGAGTTAATCAAACTGTTTTTCCCTCAAACAATTTTTTAATTGTGGTTAATTCAACTGTTTTTTATCAAGTGAATTTTCCGTCTATTTTTATTTTATACTGTTTTCCCTATGTTAAACCTGTTTAGGTGTTTAGTACATTATAAATTTTACTTTATGGAAGAGGGATATTACATACAGTGCTAACAAACACATGCAATAGGTCTACCTCTTATCAACAGATAAAGGAATTTGTATTTTGTTAAGTATGAAAAACATATGAGAAAAGGTATCCGTGATTAAATTAAGTTTCAGTTAAGAAATCTGCAAAAGGGAGTTCTAGTGAGAGAAGAGTTACCGTTCCTCTCTCTCTCTCTCTTCTCTCTCTCTCTCTCTCTCTCTCTCTCTCTCTCTCTCTCTCTCTCTCTCTCTCTCTCTCTCTCTCTCTTCCCATAATGCAGAATCATCCCATAGTCAAAGATGAATTCATCTATTAGATTTTAAAATCACGAACGAGTCATCCAAGGTGGTTTCTAGACATTTTCAAACCTCAATCACGTTTTTCTTACTTTTCTTTTAACGCTGAATTGGCATATTCTTTACCTTTGGCCATTTTCCCAAATCTCAGGGGAAGAAATCCTAGGAGTTTTTAAATATGAGACAAATATATAATTTTTTTTCCACCGTCGATGATTACTAATAACAAAATGGAAGAGTATGTCTTATCACATTTCTAACAATAATTTCATTATAATCTGTCAGGAATTTGCAGTCTTGTTTTATCATTTATCTTGTGTCTACAGTATTTACATAGCACTGAATCACTCTACCTAATCTGTTATAGATATCCGTCACAAAGTCCATTTTGAAATATGCGTATCTAATGGATTATCTACTTGCTCTCTCTCTCTCTCTCTCTCTCTCTCTCTCTCTCTCTCTCTCTCTCTCTCTCTCTCTCTCTCTCTCTCCGATTGTGCTGATTTATCAAAGATATTAATCAAAGCTTTAAATTGGTTCCACTCCCCTGGTTGATGTCA
>NC_090734.1:109271512-109274012 GCF_036898095.1 Palaemon carinicauda | reverse complement strand
TTATTTTATTTTCGCATTAACATATTATGTGAAATAAAATAAGCCTTCTACAGAGGTCTTAAAACTAAATATATACTAATTTAACGTACATATATCAGTCATGAAAACGGGATATCTCATTGTTAGTAAGCATATTCGCTGCTCACCTTGATGAGGCGATAACTGGGTGATGTATTCCTACAAAATTCAAGTTTCTAACATTTTTAATATCTCCTTAATCTTACTTGAAGCAAGAGGTTTGTCAGTCTGCCCCTCTTCCTTCTCCTCAGATGAAATATCCTCCACAATTTAATCAGTTCCTCAAGAAAATCGTTGTTGTTGTTCTTGTATATTTCCAACCCCATTGTCTTACCCATTGGCACAATCTTATCAATAACTGCATCCCGCATAGATTCAAATCCTTCAAAATCTCATTCATGAATGCATTTAGGCCATAGAGTCTCCTCTAATCTGAATTGGGGGTTTTGTTGATGCCCCTTCTCAAGCTTTGTCAATAATATTGAGGCAGTTGAAAAAAAAAAAAAAAATTGTTTTGCTTAAAGATTCTTCAAATGTGAGTTCAGAAGGATCAGACGGTGTTAAAAACATATTGCAAAGATAGTAGCTTGATGCTTAGGAAGTAGGAGGATGCTTTCAAGACAGAGGTGAATGGAGAAACGGGTGTAGGGCGTTTTATGAGTTTATGAGTGGCTGTTGAGCCTTGTTTGAAGTCCTATGAAGTAGAGTCAAAACAGCCTGTCCCTGTCCTATGAGCATCAGGTACAGTCACGGAATTCTGCAAAGCTTATTTTAGTCAGTCGTGAACGAGGTTTTCTCTAATCTGAATGACGTCAAGTTTGAAGGAAGGGTGTATTACCACGGAAACTATCGTTATTACACATAGTTAAAATATTTTGATAATAATTGCTTTTTATTATAGGAATATTTGCGTCTAACGTATGTTAGTTTCCTATTTAAATCTAATAAAAAACAAACTATTTCCTATTTTTTTTCTATTCTGAAGCAAGAGTTTTGAAGAGTAGTGATTCTTTCAGTAATTTATCAAAATGATAAAACAATATATAAGGGACTTTCAAGACTTAAAAATTATTAGAAGCATCGTTTAACCATTATGATAAAAAGTAAATGGTAATATATCTCAACATAGCATTATATGACTATATCAACATATATTCGTTGAAAAATTTTTGGAGTTTACTGTATTCCTAATTCATTCATAATCATTATCTCCTCCTACACCTATTGACGCAAAGGGCCTCGGTCAGATTTCACCCGTCATCTCCATCTTGGGTGATTGATTCAATATTTCTCCACTCATCATCTCATTCTTCACGCTTCATAGTTCTCAGCCATGTAGGCCTAGGTCATCCAACTCTTCTGGTGCCTTGTGAAGCCCAGTTGAAAGTGTGGTGAACTAATCTGTCATGGGGAGTACGAAGAGCATTCCCAAACCATCTTCATGTACCCCTCACCCTGATCTCATCCACATATGGCACTCGAGTAATCTCTCTTATAGTTACATTTCTATTCCTGTACTGTCATTTAACTCCATGTTTGCCAACAGTTATAACTCATTCAAATATAAAGAATATCTATGACTCATCAGTGAGTTTTTATGAAATGTTATTTATTTCTCAGCAAAAATTTCTGAGAAGTCATGAAAGAAAAATATTAATTTATATTTTTTACAATATTAATAGAAATGGTATAAAATATCTAATCAGTGGCTTTAATAAAAAATCATGACAAAACTTTCGTATAACGATTCCGTTCAGAATAGTTATGTGCATCGTATACGAAATCTTGTAAAATAATATAAATGCGATTTCAGAAGTAATTATCATCTCTTAATCTATTCTCGTATCATAATGAAATCACTTTTCAATAAATAAAAAAAAAAGTGATTTACCTCAGTGAAGTTGGAATTACCCGTGAATTCATGATTTTTCAAAATTTAACAAATAGTTGCAGATACAGGTAATGTCTGTGGAGCCATTCCAGCTGGGAGGAATTGCTGCAAGAGATCTATCACTGGAACTGACCTGACATCGACTTCCCCTCCGTTCCAGGTCAAAGGAAGAGGATTTTCCTTTGACTGTGTGATGTATTTTCCTTTATTTCTTCTTCTTCTATTTTTATGATTGTTCTATGGGGTGAATCTGAAGTCTCTCTCTCTCTCTCTCTCTCTCTCTCTCTCTCTCTCTTTCATAGTTCAAACCCAGTGAATGTGAGCAAATCAAGAATTCTCCTTCATCATAGAGAAATATGATGAAACTTCTGAATAGTACAGTATACTTTTATCTTGGAAATCGTAAAACCTCAATTTTTTCCATATCAGAAGCAATATGGAGATAGAATTCAGAAATATTTCTTTTTTCAGAATACTTCCACATGTCCAAAGGTAATATCATGATACTTTTTCAGTTCGCATAAGCTTTTCTGAGACAGTCTTGATATATTTAGACATTAGTATCTAAAAACATTCCTCTCTATGAAAAAA
>NC_090734.1:109263021-109265521 GCF_036898095.1 Palaemon carinicauda | reverse complement strand
GTGTGTGATTTGTATGTGTTTTTATGCGTGTTTGTGTGTGTTTTTATTCCCATATATACCTAGATTTCTTTCTAATGAGTTGATTTAAATTTTCCAAAGTCAATCAACCATCCAGTAATTATTTAATAACTAAGGTTAACTGAATCTCAATGTGATTTAGGAAAATCTGTATAACGTTTCGCTAATCGAAACGATCAAAACTGGGAAGGAATGATGTCAATGAAATTACCATCACCACTATTCAAAAGTTAATAAGAACACATTTTTTAGCGAAAGTGAAATTAGTAAAAACGAAAAGAGTTTTCAGAGGAAAATGAAATTAAAGTTATATCTAGAAGCGATATAAATTCCAAATGGAAAAGGCAACCATTGTATTCCTTACATAATGATTTTCGTATGATGCCTTATTGAGAGGAGAGAGAGAGAGAGAGAGAGAGAGAGAGAGAGAGAGAGAGAGAGAGAGAGAGACTTCAGGTTTACCCTAGCCAACAATCTTAGAAATAAAAGAAGAAGATAAAAAGGAAAATACATCACACAGTCAAAGGAAAATCCTCTTCCTCTGACCTGGAACGGAGGGAAGTCGATGGCAGGTTAGTTCCAGTGATAGATCTCTTGCAGCAATTCCTCCAGCTAGAATGGCTCCACAGACATTCCCTGTATTCTGCAACTATTTGTTAAATTTTGAAAAATCATGAATTCACAGGTAATTCCATTTTCACTGAGGTAAATCACTATTTTTTTTTTTTATTTATTGAAAAGTGATTTCATTATGACACGAGAATAGATAAAGAGATGATAATTACTTCAGAAATTGCATCTATATTATTTTAAAAGATTTCTTATCCAATACACATAACTATATTGAACAGAATCGTTATAAGAAAGTTTTTGGCATAATTGTGTTATTAAAGCCACTGATCAGAAATTTTATACCATTTCTATGATTATTGTAAAAAGTATAATTTACAATTTTTCTTTCATGACTTCTCAGAAATGTTTGCTAAGAAACAAATAACATTTCATAAAATCTCACTGGTGAGCCATAAATATTCTTTATATTTAAATGAGTTATAACTGTTGGAAAACATGGAGTTAAATGACAGTACAGGATTAGAAATGTAACTATAAGAGAGATTACTCGAGTGCCATATGTGGATGAGATCAGGGTGAGAGGTACATGAAGATGGTTTGGGAATGCTCTTCGTACTCCCCATGACAGATTAGTTCACCACACTTTCAACTGGTTTTCACAAGGCACTAGAAGAGTTGGATGACCTAGGCCTACATGGCTGAGAACTATGAAGCGTGAAGAAGGAGATGATGAGTGGAGAAATATTGAATCAATCACCCAAGATGGAGATGACGGGTGAAATCTGACCGAGGCCCTTTGCGTCAATAGGCGTAAGAGGAGATGATGATTATGAAGGAATTAGAATTACAGTAAACACCACAAACTTTTTCAAGGAATATCTGTTGATGTTGTCATATAATGGTATGTTGAGATATATTTCCATTTAATCTTTATTATAATGGTTAAACGATGCTTCTAATACTTTCCAAGTCTTGAAAATCGTTTATATATTGTTTGAACATTTTGATGAATTACTGAAAGTACCACTACTCTTCAAAACTCTTGCTTCAAAATAAAAAAAAGTTGCAAATAATTTGTTTTTATATTAGATTTAAATAGAAAACTAACATACGTTAAACGCAAATATTCCTATAATAAGAAGCAATTATAATCAAAATATTTTAACTATGTGTAACAACGATAGTTTCCGTGGCAATACAACCTTCCCTCAAACTTGACGCCATTCAGCCTAGAGAGGACCTCTCTCACGACTGACTAAAATAAGCTTTGCAGAATTCCATGAATGTACCTGATGCTCTTAAAAGACAGGGACTGGCTGTCTCGACTCTACTTCATACGACTTCAAATAAGGCTCAACAGCAACTCATAAAACGCCCTACACCCGTTTCTCCATTCACCTCTGTCTTGAAAGTATCCTCCTACTTCCTAAGCATCAAGCTACTATCTTTGCAATATGTTTTTAACACCGTCTGATCCTTCTGAACTCACATTTGAAGAATCTTTAAGCAAAACAATTTTTTTTTATTTTCAACTGCCTCAATATTATTGACAAAGCTTGAGAAGGGGCATCAACAAAACCCCCAATTCAGATTAGAGGAGACTCTATGGCCTAAATGCATTCATGAATGAGGTTTTGAAGGATTTGAATCTATGCGGGAAACAGTTATTCATAAGATTGTGTCAATGGGTAAGACAATGGGGTGGGAAATATACAAGAACAACAAAAACGATTTTCCTGAGGAACTGATTAAATTGTGAAGGATATTTCATCTGAGGAGAAGGAAGAGGGGCAGACTGGCAAACCTCTTGCTTCAAGTAATATTAAGGAGATATTAAAAATGTTAGAAACTTAAAATTTGTAGGAATACATCACCCAGTTATGGCGTCAGTAAGGTGAGCAGCGAATAT
>NC_090734.1:109238021-109258021 GCF_036898095.1 Palaemon carinicauda | reverse complement strand
TATGGACTTTATGACGGATATCTGTAACAGGTTAGGGTAGAGTGATTTAGTGCTATGTAAATACTGTCGACAAAAGATAAATGATAAAACAGCACTGCAAATTCCTGACAGATTATAATGAAATTATTATTAGAAATGTGATAAGACATACTCTTCAATTTTGTTATTAGTAATCATCGACTGTGGAAAAAAAAATTATATATTTGTCTCATATTTAAAAACTCTAAGGACTTCTTGCCCTGAGATTTGGGAAAATGGCCAAAGGTAAAGAATATGCCAACTCGGCGGAAAAAGAAGAGTAAGAAAAACGTGATTGAGGTTTGAAAATGTCTAGAAACCACCTTGGATGACTCGTTCGTGATTTTAAAATCTAATAGATGAATTCATCTTTGACTATGGGATGATTCTACATTATGGGAAGAGAGAGAGAGAGAGAGAGAGAGAGAGAGAGAGAGAGAGAGAGAGAGAGAGAGAGAGAGAGAGAGAGAACGGAAACTCTTCTCTCACTAGAACTCTCTTTTGCAGATTTCTTAACTGAAACTTAATTTAATCACGGATACTCTTTCTCATATGTTTTTTCATACTTAACAAAATACAACTTCCTTTATCTGTTGACAAGAGGTAGACCTATTGCATGTGTTTGTTAGCACTGTATGTAATATCCCTCTTCCATAAAGTAAAATTTATGATGTTCTAAACACCTAAACAGGTTTAACATAGGGAAAAAAGTATAAAATAAAAATAGACGGAAAATTATCTTGATAAAAAACAGTTGAATTAACCACAATTAAAAAATTGTTGGAGGGAAAAACAGTTAGATTAACTCACAGGTAAAGTTTGCATGAATTAACCAGAAGGAAATATTTATAAACTGATAAAACTACGTAAAGTAAAAAAAGTCTCCGAATGAAGATAAGTTGAGGAACGGACAAATAATATTCTCTTTCAGAAATCTAATTAGATTGAAAAAGAAATAAAAATAATCTTAACAAAAATGAATAAAGTAAAGAGACTAGAAATTTTTTTGTGCTAAAATTTCTTAAATTAATTATCGAGCAGAAAGTGTCTTAAAAAAAAATGATTTGGAATAAGTAATTTATAAAAGTAATTGATTAATTAACCAGTAAGATTCTCACGATGAAAATCATTCAGATTAACTCATAGGTTTGGAATCACGTGAATAACACTAGTTAACCCGTGTTTTTTTTTTTTTTTTTTTTTTTTAATCAATTGGCAGTAATGTTGATATTGATAAGTTAAACTAACCAAGTGGTGAAAATTCGTTTAACGAGTAAATAAAAGCAGTTTCCTACCAGATAAACTAACCTAAAAGTAAACAAGTAGTAGTCAATCATTATCATTTTATCTAAAATCAATGTGTTCAGACAAGATTGGATTCCAGCAATTGGACATACATCAGAATATATTCATAATTAGTACTGTATTTGATTATACATACAAATTTAATTATGATAAAATAATACATTGTTCTATAAAATCCTATTTATTCTTAGACCTACATTGAGATACTACCGCTAGACAGTACTCTATCTAATCAATCTCTCTGGTTGCGGCTCAGTTTTCCTTAACCTGAATATACATGGAATAGTCTGGCTTATTCTTTATATATTCTCCTTTGTCCTCATATACCAGACAACACTGAGATTGACAAACAATTCTTCTTCGTTCAAGAGATATACTACTTTACCTTGATTGTTCAGTGGCTAATTTCCTCTTGGTAAGGGAAGAAGAGATTCTTTAGCTTTGGTAAGCAGATCTTCTAGTAGAAGGACATTCCAAAATCTCTAATCTTGGGTAGTGACACAGTCTCTGTACCGAGGTCTTCCACTGTCTTGGGCTAGAGTTCTCTTGCTTGAGGTTAGACTTGATAACACTATTCTATCTTATTCCTCTTTCTCTTGTTAATCCTATTTTTTTCCTATGCATTATATATGGAAGATCTATTTTATGTTACCACTGTTCTAAAAATTATTTCATTTTAATTATTCATTACTTCTCTTGTAGCATATTGTAAACTCTTTGAGTTGGAATAGCACCGTAAGCAAACAAACGATACAAATGAAACAGACGAGCATCGCCATAAAAGACTCTAATCTCACATGCAGTGCAAGATAAGAAGAATTATATTTCATCTTTGAGATAATTTACACAGAATTCAATTCTTAATAACATACGCCACAACAATTAGAATTCAAATCAAAAGATGTTTGTTTACATAAATCTCATGTAATATCACTTTCAAATTACAATAAACATTTATATAACATATAAGAAATAATAAGAAAAAATTACTCCAGTATGTAATTTCTCTCTTCTTCGGATATAAATCGTTCAACCTTGAGGAGGCATCGCTTAGGTTTTCTTATTTTTCTTGGACGGGGAGAGCAGTTTCCCCGGTGGAAAGTAAAGTTTAGCAGGTAATCTCAAGACTTTGCGTGACTGACTTCCCAACCTTTTTTTTTTTTCCCTTATTTTCTTTCAAAGACACAAAAATCTCTCTTGTTAAGTAACTATCTACCCACATCTTCAGGAGACGTGACATTCCTGCTTAGACGTCGGGTTCAAAAGACTTGAAAGTCTTGCAGGAATCTTGCGACAAACTAAAGGTGATGTTTTACTTTAAGGAGTCCAGGTGGTTTAGTTTGAAGCGGTTCCTCTTTATTTCCTTATTTCATTCGTTTCCCTTTAGCTATCTATTCATATTTTGCCATATTCATTGTACGTTGATATAGTTTCGATAGCAAAACATCTCAATATTTTTATTGGACAAAAAATCTACTCTAAACCGTACTAAGAATCACTAAAAGCAACTTTGAATAGCCCTCTTGATCTAAATAGACATAGGCCAGTAACCAAAAGGTTCTCGAGAAAGGTAGTAGTAATGCTGATGGTGATCTAATCTTATCTGAACTTTGACCTATATAGGTGGCATGGACCCTTAAGTTCTAAAAATGGAATTCCCATTCCCATTTACCTTTAAAGATGCCTAGATTATTATTTCAAAGAACACGGATTTTAGCAGAGGGAGAACATTGTTTACATATGGACGAACAAAATGTTTGAGAATAGTAAAACGAGTTTAAAATATAAGGAACTGTATCAAGCGATGATATCCTTATTCAAGTTATATATATATATATATATATATATATATATATATATATATATATATATATATATATATATATATATATATATATATATATATATATATATATATATATATTATATATATATATATATATATATATATATATATATATATAATATATATATATATATATATATATATATATATATATATATATATATATATATATATATATATACACATGGACGAAAAGAATAACAGAATGGGTCACCACAAAATACAAAAGAAGCAAGGGAAGAAAGAGAATACGATTTTTTTTTCATTTTTATATGTATAGCCTGCTTTAGAACGATCATAAAATGATGCTTATGATGATGATAGTGATGATGATGATTATTACTTGATGAATATGTGAACATTGTGAATGAGATTAAAGGTAGTATTCTCAATTGAGATTTGTTATCCTATATATGAAAAGTGAGAAACGAAGGATTTAAGATTTAATGGAAAGAAACAATTTGATTGAAAAAATAACCTTCACATACGATCAATCCTCTTTTACTAAAATGATAAGCACGCAATAATCTAGCCATTCCACCTCGTCCATCAAAGAATCAATTATACTCGAATGTTAGAAATGTACTGCATGTAACATATTTCATTCCGCTGTGTCCTGACAAAACTTCGGCTCCCTTGCAACCCCGGTGCAATTCGGCCCGGGCCAATGATCATGCTCCTCTCTGCTTGAAATCTGATGGAGTGGCTGCTGAAGAAGAGATTCCAGAAGAGCCTGGAATTTAATTAAGCGGAGGAGGCGTCTTCGTTTCAGAATCTTCCAGCTTAATCGTACACCAATCTCTCTCTCTCTCTCTCTCTCTCTCTCTCTCTCTCTCTCTCTCTCTCTCTCTCTCTCCACCATTAACTTACCAACATCTCTTTTATGCTAAGAGGGGTCACCTTCTCCATTCCTCTCAGGCCGATATTGGTCATAGCTTCCTACCCCTGTCCTTCTGAGTGAAAAAGGTTATGGGATTTCACCGCTATCGTAACTGACCCATAAAGGTGTACCAACCGTGTGTTACAAGATCGTACATAGTAACCTCATTTCTCTTTTTTCTATATAGTCTGAATCAACTTGTCTGTTTTTTCACTGTTGTTGGTTGAACAGGAAACAGCCTGTTATATGTTATGGCCTTTTCGTCCACAATTGATGTATATATAAACTGATGTTCTGTAATGAAAGTTGCTTTCATCCAGCAATTGAGTCACAACCCCCACTTGGCTCGTCACATTGGTGACCCCGGAGTGACCCGTTCCTCCTAAACCCCCCCCCCCCCTCCCTCCCTCACCTTAACTATGACACCCTCAAAGCATACCTTCTGCATCAATACCCGCCGTCGCCACCCGCCCGTATAGCAAAGCTTTCTCACTTCTCTAAAAAACGGTTTGGGGACCAAAGGGCTTTGCTCGCTCTCAGGGAAATGACTAGTATCGCTCAAGTGCAACCTGCCGCAGACGGATTTCCTCATGAGGTGAACCTACTTCGTGCCCTTTGGGTACGCCGTTTCCCTGAGCCTGTACGCGCTGCCATGCCCAATGTCGATAGTTTACCCATAAAGGGTGTCCCTTATGGACACCCACTTCATGACCTTCAAGACCTCCATCAACGCCTCCACTCCTGACGAAGAGGACACCTATTCAACGCCGACCAAAGCCGACGTGAATGCCGTAGGACATACACGCCTACCCCGTGACGAGCCGGAGTGGCGATAAAGCCACCCATCCCCCACCACTTGTTCGCGCCCCAACAGACTTCTACATACAATTACTGCCGCCCATCGGCCGCAGTTTTGCTACTACTACTCCAGACTCGGGGTTTCCGCAAAGAAATGTACAATACAGAATGTCATTTTTAGTGGGGAGCCATGTACCAATCGTGTGTCACACGATCGTACATAGTAACGACATTTCTCTTTTTTGTATATAGTCTCCTTTGTATTTTCACTCTCCCCTCCCACTGATAACGACCTGAATCAACTTGTCTTTTTTTTTTTTCACAGTTGTTGGTTGAACAGGAAACAGCCTGTTATATGTTATGGCCTTTTTGCCCCCAATTGATGTATATATAGACTAATGTTCTGTAATAAAAGTTACTCAGTTGCTTTCATCCCGCTTTTGAATCACAACCTACTTTTGGCTCATCAAAAAAGTTATGTGGCAATAATTCTACCCTACCGCTCGCTTATCAGGCTCTGAAAGGTTACAGAATCCTATGCCCATTCCACTTAGCTCAAAAAGATCATAGAAGCTCACTGCTATTCTACCGGGCATAGAAGGATTATGAACCTTACCCCTACCCAACCAAGCTCAAATACGTTAAGATAGGAACATGGTATCCTTTATAACCATACTAAGACTAAACGTTAAAGGGAGCTTTTCAACAGGAAACCATCACCATCTTTTGAGCCCTACAAGAAACATTAAGTACTTTTTCTATTTCTTACTTTCTTGTCATCTCCCTGGATATCATTGTCAAGAGGATAACTAAGCTTGTCACCCAATGTTGAAAGTTTACAGGGCTCTCTCCCTTAGACTTTTCATCTATTCTTCTCTCATTTAGATCTACAGCTTCTTTACTCACGTTTTTGAAAATCGTTAAAGATATTTAAATTTATGAAGCAAGTTTTCCTGATTCGAGAAAAAGTACTGTTGCTGAACATTTGATGTGTAGTGTTCAGGGACCTGGGTCACCAAATTTATGTTCGACAAAGTATTTGGGCACTTGGCCAATGTGCGTCGCGGAACATATACCACTAAACAGAGTGGAGGAGCAATGCAATAATGCTCATTTGCGAACGAAGCGAACCATGGTGGAGCAAACTCCAGTATATGAAAAATTAGTGGTGGTTCATTGGCTGACATGCTCCTAAATACACTTTGTATGGGTGACGATGGGCATAGGTAGGAAGGATTCTCATTATTTATGAGATCAGCAGACCTGGTGACCCGACGATATTTAATCTTGCCTACAATAGATATATCAGAAAACATAATGAACCAGAAAATAATATAAATTATATGCATATTGTCTTTACGAATATATATCAAAGATGTACCATCTATACATCTATACAAAGTATTTGATCAGTAAATACAACACGCAAAACAAGTTCAGTGCAGAATAGAATATTGAATATATCACAGGGTGAGGCTAATAATGTTTGTGTAAGTTTAGAGAGAGAGAGAGAGAGAGAGAGAGAGAGAGAGAGAGAGAGAGAGAGAGAGAGAGAGAGAGAGAGATTCACTATCTACAAGTACAGTTATTATAAAACTGGATTTATACTGGGATAATAAAAATGATAATAAAAAAGAAACAAAGATATTTATAGTTTCAGGAGGACATTGCAAAGCAAAAAGTAATAAAAAGACTCACATAAAGTCTCGTATCCTAATTCGTATTCATGAATTCAATTTATTTTTTTTGAAGAGACAAAGAATGGCTCCACGTTGCAAATTCACTTTCAACTTTACTCCAAAAGACATAACTGGTTCTTTAAAAAAAAAAATCTTAATTAAAAGCAATGTCTCTTTTGCTGATAAATATTTTTCTGAATTTCTGATAAAATTTCGAAATCTTTTTTTTTTTCAACATTAACTCTGCAAAAAAAAATTTGTCAATTTTTAAACATCAGATACAACCAAGATGAACATTTAATGACAGTATTCAGCTATGAACATTCTGTTTATTCACTCCAACTCTTTCTTTTTTTTTTCTTTTTTCTTTTTTCCCTCGTTAGTGAGAGTGCAGCATTAAAGACATTCAGCAAACACTCTCAGGTATTTGTGCGCTATTAATTATGTAAATGTTTATGGTCCTTTTTTAACTATTATTATAATTTTAATCACATATTAGTATTCTGCAGTTGTAAGTCTTGGGAGTAAGCATTGAATAAACACATTTATAATTATTTTGAAATAGAAATTATTCGCACTGGACATACAGAACTTCCACTTGATAAAAAAAAAAGTACATGAAGTAAGGAACGTGATGAATTTATTGCATGTTGTTACTAAGGAGTTTTTGCAATAAAATAGGAAAAATAGCGGAATGTATCTACTCAATCCTTCGAATACCAAATTACATAGGCTATGACGCCACCCAAGTGTTGACAACTATGGCTGTATGGTTATCATTGAAGATGCCTTTGAGTTACAAAGATTAAATCTATCAAATGAAGGATTTAAAAGGAATGTGTTGCCATATAGCCCATTACCATACACCCAGCACACATAACTTACACGTGTCAAATTAAAAAGAGAACAATATTTTTATCAATTTCTAACCGTAAACTAATTTCAATAAGCTCTTAATTACAGCATATTGCATTTGTACTTTGAACTAGCTTGAGTATTTTTAAAAAAAACAGGATGGTTTTAATTCTGCTCAAACACTGACTCTTTTTGGAAGCTTAGAATGCAAATTTAACAAAGTCAATGTCAAAGTCAAACATCTTTATTCCATTATAAAATGGTTATTCTCCTACATAACAGTATAAATCATTCGCGTAAAATCCATAATAAATTAATTTTAAAAATCTAGAATATATATACATTCAAATAATTTCTAATAAACATTGCTTAAGTTTCCTTTTGAATAATGCTGTACTTAAGTTTAGGTATTTTATTATTTTAAGGGGTAGTTTATTCCAGCAAAATAGTCCCCTTATTGCCTTTGAGCTTGAACCTAAATCAGTTCGATAGTTGTCTATATATAGATTATTATTTTGTTTTGTTAATGCATTCCTACTACTGTATTACCAACTCTCGGAAATGTGAATGGCCAGTTGGGATATTATTTTCTCAAACTTTTAAAAACAAACACACCAACAACGTCCATCCACTTTTCTTTTAATCTAATCCACTTTAATTGCCGGAGGATTGGGGGTGATGTGGTCGTGCCATTTTTTTTTTTTTTTTTTTTTTTTTTTTACTCCAATAACAACTACTCTACCCGCAAAGTTTTAGAGTTTTTGAGCTTTTTCCATGTGGATATCATTAGATACCCCCAATATTTTGACACAGTAGTTTATTGCACTCAAGACCAGGCTTCCCACAATCAGAGCCCGAGTAGTATCATCAAAGTAATCTTTTATTCTACTTAGATCCATTAGAATATCAGTAACTATTCTACTGAGCTCGTCAATGGGGGTACTGAATGTCATATACCTGTCAATATATAGACCTAAATTTTTCACATGCTGACTCATTTTCACTTCTTCGTGATTACATTTTTCTTATAATGTTATCAGGAATTCTACTAACTTACTATGAGCTACCCACAAACATGCACTGTGTTTTGGTGGCCTTTAACAATAGTCATTTTCTTAGAAAGTATTTCCTAATTTCGATTAAAATTAGTTTACGCTTCTAATGAAGGCATCAAGATTATCTATTTGATCTACCAAAACAACTCGGGCGTCATCAGCGTATTGAATTAGCAGGCAGTTTTCTATGTATTTAACCATATGATTAACGTAAACTAAAAACAGAAATCGGCCTAGGACAGATCCCCTTGGGACATCAAATTCAACCTTTTCAATATAAGAATTTATGTTTCCTAATCTAACTATCAGAGAGAGAGAGAGAGAGAGAGAGAGAGAGAGAGAGAGAGAGAGAGAGAGAGAGAGATTTTCTTTGTTTTGATTTTGAATGTTTTTAAGTAACCCCTTTTCCTTACAATAGATTGACGAATTTGGCAAATCTCAACTCACCAGAATTCATGAATGTCAAACAACTTTCTCGAACCAAAATTCGTTTTCTTATATAACCCCAAAAGGGCAAACCAGAAGCGCATCCCCTTCCCCGGGGAATCCAGCCCCTTTGGCGCGTAATCTTCCTATTATCAACTCAAAAAGCCATCACTTCCGGGGGAGGCAAAACCGAACGTCACTTCAAAAATAATCAAAAGTCATACGTGATCCATTGTATGACATTACGGAATCTATAGTTCCTTTGCTGGTGGGACGGAAAGGGGTTGGCCCCAGGTTGAGGGTTAGTATACAGAGCGGAGGTGGGGTGGGGTTACGCAGACCCCTTTTGCAGTCACCGAATTATAGTCCCTTTAATCACTTCTACTTTCACACGCTGTGTAATTAAGCTTCTACCCCCACGGTCTACTGTGTAGACCCTGTCTACACACACCGAATCTCCAGCGTCGAGTTCTGACGCGCATGCGCCAGCTTTAGATAATCTGTTTGAGTGGTTTATTTAATTTGGGCCAAATGTCTGAAATGTTTGAAAATAGGCTTTTTAAGATAGTGTTATTAGAATTTTCGAAAAAAAAAATTTCATAGGAGATTTCTTATTTATCCGCCGGTTATTCAATTTCTCCATTTATAGTAATCTTTCTGTTATTTATAATTTCTCCATAACTAAACAATGAATGGCGAGGAAATTGGATGCTTCTACATCCTTTGTAATCCCTAAAATCCTTCCGGGATTTCAAGTTTTATAATGTGAGCTAAAATATGCAGAGCAATTCTTGAATATAAAATACTTGCCCACTAACATACGTTCATACATTCATAGCACACACACTCACACACACACAAACACGTGTATATATATATATATATATATATATATATATATATATATATATATATGTATATATATATATATATATATATATATATATATATATATATATATATATATATATATATATTTATATATATATATATTCGTGTGTGTGTGTGTGTTTGTTGTGGCGACGTAACTGTTCGGTTATAACAGGCAAGATGACAGCAACGAAACTGATTTATATAAAAAACACAATGAGTTTATATACAAGCACTTGCGAGCAAGAACGTAACAAAAAACTCAAGTAAACCAAAACAAGAGCTTTCACAGGTTGGTGTATTATCAGCTGATGAATCTCATCTTATTTTATTGGACAAGAACTTCGGGTCAATTAAATTTCTCTTTTTGATATAGATAATATTTTTTTTTTTCACCGTCATTCAGTTAGTTCAGTATGCATGATGCATAGGATTTTTCGGAGTTGTGACCATCCTTTGCATTCAGATATTCTCGCACAACTCTTTTTTATAGTTTATATATGAAAGATCTGTTTGTTCCTGTTACTATTGTTAAAATATTCTATTTTTATTGTTCATTACTTCTTTTGTAGTTCATCCATTTCCTTTTTCCTCTCTGGGTTATTTTCATTTGTCAGGGTCTTTGGTCTTATGGCATCATTCTTTTCCAAATTATAATAGTAATAATAGTAATAATAATCATCATCATGAGGCTCTTCTTTTCAAACTCTATGAGTTCGTAGTATATGGGTCTTTTCTTAGCACATTACTGAATTTTTAAGAAATAAATTCTAAAGAGATGCTGTTGATGGGGACCATAGTGAGTAGTTGGATGCGATACCCGGTGTTCCTTATGGCCATTTCCATTGCACGTTACTTTTCATGCTATTTGCACATAACATGTGGTTTAGCCTAGAAAATAAGTTCGTTGCATATGCAGATGATGCTACTCTCTTTACCTCAATTTCATCACCTGATTGTACAGTAGATCCTGGGTTGCTGAATCTCTTCATAGATATTGATCTAAAATTAGTGCATGGTGCAGAATATGGTGCATGAAGATGAATCTTAACATAATTCAAAGTATGATTATAAGTAGGTGAAGGACATTTGCTCCCGCATTGATTTTTTTTCTAACTCTGAACAACTTTTCTTAGAATTTTAGATTTTCCTTTTAAAAAACCTATTCGGTCTGTTTTTTCTTTAACTGCACCAGAAGTTCGTTTATTGCTAAAGTATTTTGTGTTTTTCCCTGATTATTCTATTCTTAAGAAATGCTTTACTTCTTTCATTCTGCCTTGTTTGGAATAATATTCTCTTGTATGATCTTCAGCAACTAAATCTCACATTAACTGATTGGACAGAAACTTGATGTCTCTTAAAGTTTTTGTTCCTGATCCAGTCATTGGTCTCTGGGACCGTTGTTCGGTTAGTTCTTTATGCATGTTGCATAAAACTTATCTTAAGTGTGACCATCCTTTGCATCCATATCTATCCAGACTTTTACATCATGTACGTATTACTAGACATGCAGTTCATTCCAACAGTCATGCCTTCTCCATCAAAAGGCCCAATCCTTATCAGTATTCTAAGAGTTCTATTCTAGCGGTGACCAGAATGTGGAATGATCTTCCCAATCGGACAGTTGAAACTTGCAGCAAATATTTTTTCTATGTTGAAGAGGCTATCACAGTTCTCTCTTCATAGTTGATATATGACAGAACTATTTCCATATTGTTATCGATCTTAATGTAATTTATTTTCATTATTTGTTACTTCTCATGTATGATAGTTGGTCCTCAATGAGCTATTTTTCTTTGTTAGAGCCCTTGGGCTTATGACATCCCGCTTTTCCCACCACAGTAGCAGCTTAGCTATAAATAATAATAATAATAATAATAATAATAATAATAATAATAACAATAATAATAATAATAATAATAGCAACAACAAAAACAGTAACAATAACAGCAACCCAAACAACAACACCAACAACAACAACAACAACAATAATAATAATAATAATAATAATAATAATAATAATAATAATAATGATAATAATAATAAACGTCTTCTTAGCATATGCAATTAATTTAGTTGTTCGTATCTCTCTTCCTACCTTATTAATAAGGACAGATTCCATTAAAATAAGCTTTTCAACTCCACTAATGCCTTGAGCACAAATCCCCGTACGAATTTTTTAGCCGTAAGTGTCTGGGAATTTTTCAGTCGTAGTCATGAACTCCTGCGATGTAATTGGTAGTGGGTGTGTTGAGTGTTCAGTACGGGTGAAGTACGTGTGATGTACTTGCTGCAGCAGAATATATACCCTGAAAAATCATGTAAATATCGTGCATTATTACTAACGTCGTCCGGTCATTGTACTACACACCTACTTCTGCCGCAATTGCATCGTACGGTGCATGCACGGACCACGTACTTCTTTTAATTCCGTACGACAAACGTGCGTGGCTCGTACTTGTGACGCAAGTTACACGCAAATTACACGCACGACCAATGAGCGGAGATCATGTCACAAAAAATCCCACGGCACGTAAGTTGCACGTAAGTCACACGTGCGTCCTGTCTGCGACTACAAATTTTCATGACTGAAGCAGAACATTTTAGTGCAGCAAGTGAAGATTCTGCGGCTGGTATACGGCGGCTTACGATGTCCTAGACTGTTACGTGCCTTTTACGTCACACCCACGATTGCACACAAATTTTGCCCATATACCCCCCGTATAAGATACTGAATGGGAGGTATTCATAACATAAATATAAGTCTTTCTTGTAAGTCGATATTAACTGTAAAATTATGTTATTGAGCGGGCAGTAAACGCCTTCATATAGTTTTTGTTGTATAATTTTGCAATATTAAGTTTTCAAATTGATTCGAAATATTCATTCCCTCTTTAATTCTATTGAGTAACTTTCTACTGGTAGATAACAACTAGTAATGCGTAAAAAACTAGATTTCCTGGCAAGACAGGATTTCTCTGCTAATACTATATTCCTATATTCCAGCCAGACCCACATATACATACATATACCAAAGGCACTTCCCCCAATTTTGGGGGGTAGCCGACAACAACAAGAAACAAAACAAAAAGGGGACCTCTACTCTCTACGTTCCTCCAGCCTAACCAGGGACTCAGCCGAGTTCAGCTGGTACTGCTAGGGTGCCACAGCCCAACCTCCCACATTTCCACCACAGATGAAGCTTCATACTGCTGAGTCCCCTACTGCTGCTACCTCCGCGGTCATCTAAGGCACCGGAGGAAGCAGCAGGGCCTACCGGAACTGCGTCACAATCGCTCGCCATTCATTCCTATTTCTAGCACGCTCTCTTGCCTCTCTCACATCTATCCTCCTATCACCCAGAGCTTTCTTCACACCATCCATCCACCCAAACCTTGGCCTTCCTCTTGTACTTCTCCCATCAACTCTTGCATTCATCACCTTCTTTAGCAGACAGCTATTTTCCATTCTTTCAACATGGCCAAACCACCTCAACACATTCATATCCACTCTAGCCGCTAACTCATTTCTTACACCCGTTCTCACCCTCACCACTTCGTTCCTAACCCTATCTACTCGAGATACACCAGCCATACTCCTCAGACACTTCATCTCAAACACATTCAATTTCTGTCTCTCCATCACTTTCATTCCCCACAACTCCGATCCATACATCACAGTTGGTACAATCACTTTCTCATATAGAACTCTCTTTACATTCATGCCCAATCCTCTATTTTTTACTACTCCCTTAACTGCCCCCAACACTTTGCAACCTTCATTCACTCTCTGACGTACATCTGCTTCCACTCCACCATTTGCTGCAACAACAGACCCTAAGTACTTAAACTGATCCACCTCCTCAAGTAACTCTCCATTCAACATGACATTCAACCTTGCACCACCTTCCCTTCTCGTACATCTCATAACCTTACTCTTACCCACATTAACTCTCAACTTCCTTCTCTCACACACCCTTCCAAATTCTGTCACTAGTCGGTCAAGCTTCTCTTCTGTGTCTGCTACCAGTACAGTATCATCCGCAAACAACAACTGATTTACCTCCCATTCATGATCATTCTCGCCTACCAGTTTTAATCCTCGTCCAAGCACTCTAGCATTCACCTCTCTCACCACTCCATCAACATACAAGTTAAACAACCACGGCGACATCACACATCCCTGTCTCAGCCCCACTCTCACCGGAAACCAATCGCTCACCTCATTTCCTATTCTAACATATGCTTTACTACCTGTGTAGAAACTTTTCACTGCTTGCAACAACCTTCCACCAACTCCATATAACCTCATCACATTCCACATTGCTTCCCTATCAACTCTATCATATGCTTTCTCCAGATCCATAAACGCAACATACACCTCCTTACCTTTTGCTAAATATTTCTCGCATATCTGCCTAACTGTAAAAATCTGATTCATACAACCCCTACCTCTTCTAAAACCACCCTGTACTTCCAAGATTGCATTCTCTGTTTTATCCTTAATCCTATTAATCAGTATTCTACCATACACTTTTCCAACTACACTCAACAAACTAATACCTCTTGAATTACAACACTCATGCACATCTCCCTTACCCTTATATAGTGGTACAATACATGCACAGACCCAATCTACTGGTACCATTGACAACACAAAACACACATTAAACAATCTCACCAACCATTCAAGTACAGTCACACCCCCTTCCTTCAACATCTCGGCTTTCACACCATCCATACCCGATGCTTTTCCTACTCTCGTTTCATCTAGTGCTCTCCTCACTTCCTCTATTGTAATCTCTCTCTCATTCTCATCTCCCATCACTGGCACCTCAACACCTGGAACCGCAATTATATCTGCCTCCCTATCATCCTCAACATTCAGCAAACTTTCAAAATATTCCGCCCACCTTTTCCTTACCTCCTCTCCTTTTAACAACCTTCCATTTCCATCTTTCACTGTCTCTTCAATTCTTCCGCCGGCCTTCCTTACTCTCTTCACTTCTTTCCAAAACTTCTTCTTATTCTCTTCATATGACTGACCCAGTCCCTGACCCCACCTCAGGTCAGCTGCCCTCTTTGCCTCACGTACCTTGCGCTTTACTTCCACCTTTTTCTCTCTATATTTTTCATACTTCTCTATACTATTACTCTGCAGCCATTCTTCAAAAGCCCTCTTTTTCTCTTCCACTTTTACCTTCACTCCTTCATTCCACCATTCACTGCCCTTCCTCATGCTGCCTCCAACAACCTTCTTGCCACATACATCACTTGCAATCCCAACAAAATTTTCTTTTGCTAACTTCCACTCCTCCTCTAAATTACCAGTTTCTCTTACTCTCACCTCGTCATATGCCATTTTCAACCTTTCCTGATATTTACTTTTTACCCCCGGTTTTATTAGCTCTTCAACCCTCACTAGCTCCCTTTTACATCCACCTACTCTATTCCCCCACTCTTTTGCTACAACCAATTTTCCTTCCACCAAAAAATGATCTGACATACCGTTAGCCATACCCCTAAACACGTGCACGTCTTTCAATCTTCCAAACATTCTTTTTGTTATCAACACATAATCCATTAATGCCCTTTCTACTACTCTTCCATTTGCCACTCTTACCCATGTATACTTATTCTTATCTTTCTTTTTAAAAAAGCTAGCACTTATTACCATCTCTTGTTCAACACACATATCTACCAGTCTCTCACCACTCTCATTTTCACCTGGTACGCCATATTTCCCAATGACACCTTCTACCTCTCCAGCACCCACTCTAGCATTTAAGTCACCCATAACAACCACATAATTCCTTCTACACAGTCCTTCTACACACCTAGTTAATTCACTCCAGAACTCATTCCGCTCTTCTTCACTTTTCTCACTACCTGGCCCATACGCACTGACAAACGCCCAACATTCCCTACCCAACCTAACCCTTACCCACATTAACCTAGATGATATCTCCTTCCATTCCACTACTTTACCTGTCATCCATTCACTCAACAATAAAGCCACACCCTCTCTCGCTCTTCCCCTTTCAATCCCAGACACTCTACCAGACATTTCACCAAACATCACTTCACCCTTTCCTTTCATCTTTGTCTCACACAAGGCCAATACATCCATCCTTCTACTTCTAAACATACTTCCAATCTCACATCTTTTACTCTCTATCGTACTACATCCACGCACATTCAAACACCCCAAAACTAGAGTGCGGGGAGCAGTCACTCTCCCCCAAGCTCCATCTCTTTGTTGCTGTCTCACAGGATACTTTTACAGGAGAGAGGGTTCCCAGCCCCCTCGTCCCGTCCCTTTTAGTCGCCTCTTACGACACGCAGGGATAACGTTGGCGCTATTCTAATTTTTATATGCCACTGCATAAATATAAGGGTCGAGTATGGGATTCATATTCTTATACAAAAATAACCACCATAATTCCCATATCTACCCTCGAGGGGTTTTATAGCTTCACAAACATAAGAACTTACAGTTGAAAATAAATATCCCGAGAATGGGAAAAGAGAGAGAGGATATAGAAGTCTCGTCATCTATCTGGAATGTTCCCGAGGCTACGGACTTTAGAAACAAGAGTCAACGTAAAGAAGAAGAAGAAGAAGAAGAAGAGAGAGAGAGAGAGAGAGAGAGAGAGAGAGAGAGAGAGAGAGAGAGGGGGGGGGGGTTAGCGGGGTAGCTTCCTCATATGAAGAAGACTTTTGTAGAGAAATGTTGATCGAGACCCTAAAGAGAGTTTCTTTCTTTAATTTGTGTGTGCAGAATATATGGATGTGGAAATTGGAGCTGGATAACTCAAGTATTTTTAATTTTAGTTCGATAATCATTACAAAACATATTCTCAGATATCCATCCATATGCCTATAAAAGGAAAGGAAAACAACGTTGCAGTTGAAGTGGATTAGAGCACAAGAAATGAATGACGCAATGTGTGGTAACATTCAATAAATTTCTTCCCAGTTTTAAGAAAATTTGAAAAGCGATAAAAGAATCAATAATTTATTGATCGTTTGTCTCAAACTACCTTTAGCGTGTGAGCTACACAATAGGATTTTCTTTCTTAAGGTTTGCCTGCTGGCGAGGTTCACCGACTGTTTATGTTTTATTGTTCAGCAAATTTTCTTTTATTTTTGCTATTAAAGTCAGAAAACAATTTTTTTTTCGTTCACGAGGTTACTAAAACCCCCTTTTGACTAAACCTTTCTCTCGTTTACGAGTTTTGTTAAACCTCACGGCCTACTGAGGTTCACCAGCCTTTTTTTTTGTTGGTGAGGATCAGCAAACCTCTTGTAACAGCCATTAAACTCTTCCTCGCTTCGGGTATTGACTTATTCGCGTTTTTAGGCTGACGAATTTTCATAAGTGTGTCGAAGACGATGCTTTTGAGGCTGTGTATTTTCATAAAATTTAGGTGTTTTCACTTTCTATCTTGAATAAAATGAAATAGATTTTCTTTATCATTATTCACGAGTAATGTTAATTATTATTATTATTATTATTATTATTATTATTATTATTATTATTATTATTATTATTATTATTATTAGCCAAGCTACAACCCTAGTTGGAAAAGCAAGATGCTATGAGCCGAAGGTCACCAATAGGGAAACATAGCCCAGTGAAGAAAGGAAATAAGGGAAAAAATTAATGATGAGAACAAATTAACAATAAATCATTCTAAAATCAGTAACAAACTCAAAACAGTAACGTCAAAACAGATATGTCATATATAAACTATAAAAAGACTTAAGTCAGCCTATTCAACATAAAAACATTTGCTGTGACTTTGAACTTTTGAAGCTCTACTGATTCAACTACCCGATTAGGAAGATCATTCCACAAAAGGATCACAGCTGGAATAAAACTCCTAGAATACTATTTAGTATTGAGCCTCATGATGGAGAACGCCTGGCTATTAGAATTAACTGCCTGCCAAGTATTACGAACAGAATAGAATTGTCCAGGAAGATCTGAATGTAAATGATGGTCAGAGTTATTAAAAAACTTATGCAACATGCATAATGAACTAATTCAACGACGGTGCCAAAGATTAATATCTAGATCAGGAATAAGAAATTTGATAGAACCTAAGTTTCTGTCCAACAAATTAAGATGAGAATCAGCAGCTGAAAACCAGACAGGAGAACAATACTCAAAACAAGGTAGAAAGCAAGAATTAAAACATTTCTTCAGAATAGATTGATCACCTAAAATCTTGAAAGACTTTCTCAATAAGCCATTTTTTTTTCTGCAAGGGAAAAAGACACAGACCTAATGTGTTTCTCAAAAGTAAATTTGTTGTCAAGAATCACACCTAAATTATAAAAGAGTCATACAAAGTTAAAGAAACATTATCAATACTGAGATCCGGATGTTGAGGAGCTATAGTCCTTGACCTACTTACAATCATACTTTTAGTTTAGTTAGGATTCAACTTCCTACCCAATAATTTGCACCATACACTAATTTTAGTTAGATCTCTATTAAGGGATTCAGCAACCCCAGATCTACATTCACGGGATAAGATCAATTCAAAGAGAGTTGCATCATCTGCATATGGACCAAGCTTGTTTTCTAGGCCAAACCTCATGCCACGTGTATATAGTATGAAAATTAATGGGCCAAGAACACTACCCTGTGGAACACCGTATATCACATTCCTATACTCACTCTGGTGCCCATCAACCACATCTCTTTGAGTTCTATTATTTAAAAAGTCAATAACAATGCTAAGAATCGACCCACCCACTCCCAACTGTTTAGGTTTGAAAAAAAGGGCCTCATGATTAACGGGTCAAAGGTAGCACTAAAATCAAGGCCAATCATGCGAGCTTCCTGACCAAAATCAAGGAATTTCTTTACAGCATTGGAGATTGTAAGACGGGCATCACATGCTCCAAGGCCTTTACGAAAATCAAATTGCAAACTAGGGAATAAATGATTACCTTCAGCAAACCTATTAAGATTTTTTGCCAGAAGACGTTCAAAAACATTAGATAATCTGGGAGCTATGGAAATTGGGCGGTTGTCAGTTGGACTTGAGCTACCACAAACACATTTATATAGGGAAGAAACATTGCTAATTCTCTAACAAGTGCTAAATGCTCTTCTTCTTGCAAACTTGCCCAAAATAGCAGATACCTTTGGAGCTAAGTAATCTGCTGTCTTTATAAAAAAAAAAAACAAAGGAAAAATACCATTTGGGTCTATACCTCCATAAGTATCAAGGTCCATCAACAGAGCTTTAATTTTACAAGATCGAAATGCTACACTAGTTAGTTTAGCCTCAGGAAAACAGGAATAAGGAAGTTCAAGGTTTTCATTACTCTATTTACTGTAAAAACATCAGCCAATAGGGTTGCCTTCTCTTTTGGACAGTGAATGACTGAGCCATTTGGTTTAAGTAAAGGGGGAACTGTTGAATCTACACCAAAGAGTGCAGATCTAAGAGTAGACCACCAATCCATGTTCCGTAATTAATACAGATTAAAAAAAGAATAAGTCTAATGCTTTCATATATATATATATATATATATATATATATATATATATATATATATATATATATATATATATATATTTATATATAAATACATATATATATATATATATATATATATATATATATATATATATATATATATATATATATAAATATATATATATATATATATATATATATATATATATATATATATATATATATATATATATGTGTGTGTGTGTGTGTGTGTATTATATTTCAAGCAAGAAATTTAGATAATGAATAAAACTCGATAATGCTGATAGCAAAAAATCCAATTCAGAGTTTTCATGTTATTATTTTTTTTACTAGATTTCAAATATTTGCAAGTTTTACTATCTTTGCGATGCGTAGACCTAAATAAATAAGTTTTCAGTTTGATGTATATAAATAAATATAAATACATATATATATATATATATATATATATATATATATATATATATATATATATATATATATATAAATTATATATATATATATATATATATATATATATATATATATATATATATATGTATATATATATATATATATATATATATATATATATATATATATATATATATATATATATATATATATATATATATATATATATATAATATTTAGTTCCATCATCGAAATGAAAAAAAAAGTGAAAGAAATGTTTTGATATTCAAAGTTAGAATATAGTTCTTGAATTGCTTTACAGTTTGGATCTTTCAATTATTATAATCATTATTGT
>NC_090734.1:109226407-109233907 GCF_036898095.1 Palaemon carinicauda | reverse complement strand
TAGTTGCTGGCCGGCAGCCATTGCCGGCCAACACTGGCTGTTACCGGCCGGCAGTAGCTGCCGACCGGCACAGGCATTTGAACCAGAGTGCTGCCGCCCTATAGCTGTTAAGTAGTACACTTTAAAGCTAGTTGTGGTGTGTGCCGGCCGGCAAAGGCAGGCCGGCACACATCCCCCTTATACTGTACTAGTATTCTTCTGTATAGCATATACAGTAAGAAGAAAACTATAGTAAAGGTTTTGGTACAGCACTGTATCTTCTAACACTATTGTGTTTTCTTGCACAGCCCTTTGCTGTTGCCCTCAGATAGGAAGCTGAGTTCTTCCCTGTCTATTATCCAGGATTTTAAAATCATTGCTTAGGTGTGAGCTCCACCTGTTTCCTATGGAAACCTTGCATTGGTTACCCTAGAAGAGATAAACCATTTTTGATTTTATTATCTGGAAGGCTGCAACAATGGGTTGTAAGGGAAACACAAGTTTGTGTCTTTCCTTTCTGAATTGTTATGCTATACTATGCATATCCAGTGATACATAGTTCACTTGATACTCATGGAAATTTCTTCTCTTTACAGAAGGACACTCCGAAGTGGGGAAGTGCTTTCTGCAATGTCAGCAGCAAGAACCTCTGCGGACATGAGTTTTGTAGGAGACACGCAGCATACGCTGTCTCCAAGGATGATCTCCGGTATTGGGACCCTCAGGTATGTACTGTGTGCACTAACCTGATTAATGAGACATTTAAATAGCTAGGAAGAAGCTTCGTACCTGGGTAAGGGGCTTCCAAAAGAACACTTCTGGCCCTTATCTTCCAAGTGAGAAGATGAGGGCGTATCTTTTCCCTAAGGCATCAGCTGATGCAGTGATTCCCCAGCCTCAAGAGGAGATCCCCTAAGTTCAGATCCAGGTGGATGCTGAAGTCGCGGTCGCGATGCAAGACATCCAGCTAAATGACAGGATGTCTGATGTGGACGGGTGTCAGGAGGAAGACCTCCTGGCAGAAGCCCAGAATGAAGTTCAAGCCCCTCTACATCGGCCGGTCTCCCAGTAGAGCTGGGACAGGCCCTCTCTTCTATTGTTGGAATGATCCAACAAATGCAGAAGGAGAATCAGGAGAAGGCGGCTGCAATGGAACTGCGAATGCAGTGCCTTGCAGAATCACATGGGCCCCAGAAAAAGCTCAATGTGAAAGACCTTCCCTTGTGCTCAGATGCTAACCCATGGAGGTATGCTGAGCACATGCCGATGACGACTGGAAAGATCGTCATCTCGGATAAGCTGGGCTCAGTTCCCCTGGAGGGTGGAATTCTGGCCCAGCAAGGCATCATACCCGGACTGTTATGTCCGGCTGAGGAAGGAACCAGCTTCAAAGGAGGAGACAGAGCTGAAGGAGGTCATAGTGATGGACCATGCTAAGGCTCAAGCTCTACTTTCATCCTCGATGAAAGAGAGGGGCTTCTCTAACTCAAAGGTAGCTGCATTGAATAGGAAGCTCCCTTCCTTTGTGTCCTCGCCTACTAGAGCCTTCCCCCTTTTACAGAAAGGGTTTCTGGCTGTACTAAAAGCAATCGAGGCCGGCAAGTCTTGCCCCTCCCTAGAGGAGTGTAAACCCTTGTCGCTGGCCCTGCCTATGGACCACAAAGACTGGAAGGACGTCCATCTTACGTTCTCAGTGGGAAAGTTGGAGGCTGATATTGCCGGACGTCAGTTCGGCAAGGACCTCCCTAAGCTGTCTGACTTTCTTTTGCGAAGTGAGTTCGATACAAAAGAAAGACTGACTGCCTCAATGTCTCTTCAGACTACTCTCGAGACGATGGCAAGTGACCCCAAGGTCCATGAAATGTTCATGGTAGTGGCCAAGCCTCATCTGGCCACAGTGACGAAGGACCTTTATGGCTTCGTCAAGGCAAGGAGAGCTTGTAGGGAGTTCGTGTTTACCTCGGCTACGGTGAGGCACGAGCTAAAGAAACTAATCTCCTCCAACATTTGGGGAAAAGACCTTTTTCCCTACCGACTTGGTCAAAGAAGTTGTTGATAAAGCCGCCTTGGAGAATAGAAACCTTCTCCAGAAGTGGGGCCTGGCTATCAAAAGAAAGTCTTCCCCGGATGAGGGTCCTCAACCAAAGAGGAAGACTATGAGGTCTAGGCTACCGTCTCGGCCAGCCAAGCCTCTTAGACAGCAACAGCAACTGCAATTGCCATTGCCCCCAGTGCCCCAGATCGTGGCACAAACCCCGACCACCTTTCAGTGGGTACCCCAGGCCGTGTCGACACAGTCCACGGCATTCACCCCAGCGTTCGAAGGGCAGTCTACTTCCTTTCGAGCAAAGCCTAGAGGAGCAGCCAGAGGCTCGTCTAGACGCCCCTCAAGGGGAAGGGGATTCAGGGGTGGTCGTGGTCAGGAAGGCAAGACCTCAGGACGGCAGTCCAAGTGAGGTGATACCGGTAGGAGGGAGACTTCTGAAATTTCGGGATCGGTGGACCTTCGATCCCTGGGCCCACAGCCTACTCAAGAATGGACTGGGCGGGAGCTGGTACAGCACTCCACCCCCGTACCTTCGGTTTTTCCAACACTCCACCCCCGTTATGGAGGAGTACGTTCAAGAACGGTTGGAGAAAAAGGGGTAAGCCCATCAATTTCTAAGGGAGGCTGTTTTGTGTTCCCAAGAAAGACTCGGAAAAGCTCAGAGTCATTCTGGACTTGTCGCCACTTAACAAGTTCATAGTGAATTGCAAATTCAAGATGCTAACACTGCAACACATAAGGACCTTACTGCCCAAGAGGGCATATTCCGTCTTATAGACTTGTCAGACGCCTACTGGCACATTCCAATTAGCCATCGACTCTCCCCCTACCTAGGGTTCAGGCTACAACGAAGACTATACGCCTTCGGAGCCATGCCATTCGGGCTAAACATAGCCCCAAGGATTTTTACGAAGCTTGCGAGCGTAGCTCTCAAACAATTTCGCCTAAAGGGAATTCAGGTAGTAGCCTACCTGGACGACTGGTTGGTGTGGGCAGCATCCGAGACAGAATGCTTGCAAGCTTGCAGTCAAGTGATCCAGTTCCTAGAGTACCTAGGCTTCAAGATCAACAGAAAAAGTCTCGACTTTCTCCATCTCAAAAGTTCCAGTGGCTAAGATCCACTGGGACCTTTTGTCACACCGTTTCTCCACCCCGGCGAAGAAAAGGAAGGAGATAGCGGGTTCTGTCAAGAGACTTCAAGATTCCGAAAGGATATCAAGACACGAGCAGGAGAGAGTACTGCGCTCTCTCCAGTTTGCTTCGGTGACAGACCCAGTGCTAAGAGCACAGCTAAAGGATGCAATCGGAGTTTGGAGAAGTTATGCATCAAACGCGTGAAGAGATCTGAGAAGACCAGCCGCTTCGGCTAAGTACTCTTCTCAGGCCTTGGTCCCAAGCCAGACATCTAAAGAAGTCAGGTTCTTCTTCAGCCACCTCCCCCGTCGGTGACGATTCACTCAGACGCCTCGAAGGAGGGATGGGGAGGTCACTCTCATCGGAAAAAAGTCCAGGGGACTTGGTCCAGGCTATTCAAGACCTTTCTCATAAAACTTTCTAGAAGCTAGGGCAGTGCTCCTTACCTTAAAGAAAGTCTCCCCGCGTCATTCGTTCCTCATAAAGTGGTAATAGACAGCGAGGTAGTTGTGAGATACTTGAATCGACAAGGATCGAGGTCACCACCTCTCAACCAGGTGATGTTGGCCGTCTTCCGATTGGCGGAAAAGAAGAAGTAGTACCTGTCGGCAGTTCACCTTCAAGGAGTCCGCAATGTGACATCGGACGCTCTATCCAGGTTCACACCGATAGAGTCGGAATGGTCCTTAGACGCAGGATCATTCTCCTTCATTCTGAATCAGTCCCAGAACTGCAGATAGACCTCTTTGCGACGAAAGACAACAAGAAGTTGCCCCTGTACGTGCCCCGTACGAGGACCCCTTAGCGGAAGCAGTGGACGCGATGTCCCTCGACTGGAACAGATGGTCCAAGATTTATCTGTTCCCTCCTCACAACCTTCTGTTGAGGGTCCTCAACAAACTGAGATCCTTCAAAGGGTAGCGGCAATAGTGGCCCACAAGTGGCCGAACAGCGTGTGGTTCCTCCTGGCATTGGAACTGTAGCTGAAGTTTGTACCACTACCAGATCCAGTTCTGACCCAGCGAGTCCAGAAGTCAACTGTCTGCGCTTCATTACAGAAAACCCGGACCCTGCAGTTCATGATTTTCTCTCCCTAGCGGTGAGAAAGCGTTTCGGGATTTCGAAAGCCAGTATAGACTTCCTTGAGGAATATAAATGCAAATCTACTAGAAGGCAATATGAGTCATCTTGGAGAAAATGGGTGGCCTTTCGTCAAGGCGAAGATTACTGAGGAGATCTTGACAGACTTCTGCTTATCTTTTTTCCCCACCTCCATGGTCAAGGGTTGGCAGCGAACACGATTTCAGCGTGTAAGTCTGCTTTGACAAGACCCATTCTATACGCCTTCCAGGTCGACCTAGGTAACGAGATCTTTAATAAAGTCCCGAAAGCCTGTGCTAGGCTCAGACCTTCAGCACCTCCAAAGCCCATTTCATGGTCTTTAGACAAGTTCTTCATTTCGCTTCTCTGTTGAGCAATGAAGAGTGTGCGTTAAAGGATTTGACACAAAAAGTTATTTTCCTATTTTGCACTCGCGTCCGGGGCCAGGGTTAGTGAGATTGTAGCCTCTCGAGAGAGGCAGGTCGTGTTCAGTTCCTTGATGGGGAAGAACTGAACCTGTTTCCGGATCCTACGTTTCTCGCCAAGAATGAGTTACCCACCAACAGGTGGGGTCCCTGGAGAATCTGCCCTCTGAAAGAAGATGCATCTCTATGTCCAGTAGAATGCCTAAAGGTCTATCTTCATAGAACTTCAGACTTCAAGGGTGGTCAACTATTCAGGGGAGAAACATCAGGCTCAAATTTATCTCTGAATCAACTCAGAGCGAAAATCACATATTTTATTGGCAGAGCGGATCCTGACAATACACCCGCAGGTCACGATCCGAGGAAAGTTGCCTCATTCTTAAATTTCTTTAATTGTATGGATTTTGAACATCTCCGTTCATACACTGGCTGGAAGTCTTCCAGAGTGTTCTTTCGCCACTATGCGAAGCAAGTAGAGGAACTAAAAGAGATCTGTGGTAGCAGTGGGTCGCGGTGTTAACCCTACTGTTTAACTCTGCGAGGAACAGTGGTCTTAATTGGGACGATTAATTCCAGGGTGAGTGTGTAGTTACATACTGTACTACAAACTAAGTGAGGGCACTGTGTTGCCCATCCAGACTGTTCCATTTCCGAAGGTGAACCTAGCATAAGTGCAGACATGTGTGCCGAGCGTTTCTAACGCTAATGTCATTGATTTGTAATACAGGCTTTTATGACTTTGATACCTCGGTATCTTTCAGACAAACAAGCTCTGTTTACTATCATACTTATGCTTAAAGTTTTGGGTTATCCTCTTCTTATATATATATATATATATATATAATTGTGGTTAACCTGTCTATTTATTGCCTGTCAATAATCTGGTTCTTGAGAACCTTGCGTCTCCTTCACCTGTGTCAATTTATTGGTATAATTGAGCATTCATTCTATGTACCTTATCTGGGATAATTCTAATAGAATTGTTCCTTTATGCAAGCTATGTTGCATTGGTTTTCCTCCTATGCGGATATAAAACCTTTGTCCAATACAAGTATTGTGCGGAAAACTGGTCGATATTTCATATTGACGCAGTGGTCCTTTACAAACTATGCTTTACTTAATATAGGGCGAGACCACTCTATTAGCTTGCCTGGTATTCATACATAGATATATGTACTCTTCGAGACTTTTCCAGAGTCTAGTAGGACTCTTCCCTGTAGGGGGCAGGAAGCTCTAACATAGTTTATAGTTAGTTGAAAAGATGTATAACGGTAACATCTTAGGTCTCTAGGTCTAGTCGACCGGGAAAAAATTACCTCCGGGGAGTACGGCACGTTCTGAGAATCCACAGATACAGTAATGCTCTGGTACACTTCCATCAGGACGACATGGCTTGAGCCCAAAAAACGGATTTTGAGCGAAGCGAAAAATCTATTTTTGGGTGAGATGGCCATGTCGTCCTGATGGACCCGCCCTTGCCTTTCTAAGAAAGGGCTGTAGGACCCCTCCCTACATACAGTATTTGTAGCACCTTGTGTACGCTACAAGGAATACAGATGGCGCCAGGATTGGCGCCAGGCACGCATACGAATCGGGGGATAGGGAAGCCTTGGGAGCGGCTCCCCTTTTTCTTTCCCGAATTCGTATCTCGTCAATCACCTCCTACGAGACGAAATCTCTGTCCAGGTTGTAGATTGCCATGTGACATGTCTAGAATACGTCCTCTGATATGTCACGATATCCCTTTCACGAGGGATACTCGCTCCAGGAGTTAGAATTCTGGTACCTTAAGGTAAATTCTCTGGGAATATCGCCGTAGTTGTAATATACCCTAGGAAGCTACCCTATAGGAACTTCCATCAGGACGACATGGCCATCTCACCCAAAAATAGATTTTTCGCTTCGCTCAAAATCCGTTATATATGCATATATATATTTATATATATATATATATATATATATATATATATATATATATATATATATATATATGGGTGTGTGTGTGTGTATATATATATATATATATATATATATATATATATATATATATATATATATATATATATATATATATATATATATATATATATATATATATATATATATATATATATATATATATATATATATGCATATATATAATATAGATATATATATATATATATATATATATATATATATATATATATATATATATATATATATATATATATATATATATATATATATATATATATATATATATATATATATATATATACAGTATATACTATATTGCAGCCATTACATTCGCACATTTGACAGTACATAAACTCTTGACGCTTTCAGAAATGAGTAATTAAGCCTCAGTATTCGCAAGAGTCATTATAAAAGACTTCCCTCAGTTTCTATATTCTCTGTCTCTATTATCATATTCTGGAGTATTCTTTTGACGACGCATTCAAAGGATCTCCCCTCTGAATATTCAGAGGATGGTGGTAGGGATTGGGGTGGAGGGGCCGGGGGTTGTGAGTTGGTGAAATGCTATCCGTTGGGAAGGCGAGTGGAGTTTTCTGGTCCAAACACCAGAAGTAATGCGGTCGGATGCATTGGTTCACTGTCCAAAGGAAAAGGCAACCCTTTTGGCTGATGTTTTTGACAGTAAACAGAGTAATGAAAAACTTGAACTTCCTCATTCCGGTTTTCCTGAGGCTAAACTAACTAGTTTAGCTTTTTCGATCTCGTGAGATTAAAGCTCTGTTGATGGACCTTGATGCTTATGGAGGTGTAGACCCTAATGGTATTTTTCCTTTGTTTTTTATAAAGACAGCAGAT
>NC_090734.1:109211407-109216407 GCF_036898095.1 Palaemon carinicauda | reverse complement strand
TGTCCAAATAGGCACATCAAAATTAATAACAATAATGCATACAAAAAAGATATTACCAAAGCAAAAAGAAAGACGGAATCCGTTCATTTATGCTGCATTAAGCATCTTTGGGTCTGTTGCAAGTTTAGGTTTAGGACTTTCCAATCGTCTTAAAATTAGTAATCAAAATAAGAAAATTGAGTTCTTGACTCATAAAGATGAATTGATTATGTCAGAACTAAGGGATCAGTTAGCTTCAATCAATAAAATTATGGATTTGTTAAATGAACATTCAGATAATATCGTTCAAATTATGGAAGTACAGGATTTGTTAGCAACATTAACGTATTATGATTCAAAGATAGATCACATACATAACAGAATTGCACATTTCATTGAGAAATCCAAGGATTATGTAGAAGCTATCACGTTAGCAACTAAAGGTGTATTGTCGCCCCATTTGTTGCCTATACGTTACTTAAAATTAGTTCTGGAGAACACTAGGGATAAACTAGGCTATGTTCCTTTGTTAGACGAACATAGGTTAGAATTTTATTACAGCCTAATTACAGTAAACGTAGATAATAACAAGATTAGGATTACAATTCCCTTTGATTCTTCTGATGCCTGGCAATCTTACAGGATATCACCATTTCCGACTTTCATGACGAATCACTCAAATCCAGTAATATCCAGTTTGACAGGACACGTATTGATTTCCCCAGACAAGGAAACATATACGGTCATTAAAGACTTAAATCAATTAACTCACTGTTCAGACGCAATGGATAGAAAAATATGTACAGCTGACTCATTTGAATTCCGTAAAAACTTGATGGATTCATGCGAGTTAGGTATAGTGCTAGACGGTGCTCTCTCCCATACAAGTGAAAATTGTCTGGATAAGCTTTATCCCTTTGACAATAAAGAATTCAATTGCAGACTAAATAATGGCTCGTGGATACGATACGACAAGGACGGCTTCAATGTATCATGCCCTGACGGATCCACATCCTACAACCACATCTTCGTCGCAGCAGATGGCTGTATCGGGACTTCCCCGAATTCCATGGTGACTGGCCTACGGACAATCATCAGAGAACGTGCTTACTTCGCGAACTTCACGTGGACCTCTACAACGCCCGCACTTCCTCTCCCCTATAAAGGAAGTGTGGCGAAACGCTTAATGAAACTTACCGAAAAGGACCACCTGTCGCCGACTTACAAAGAGATTCTTCACCCTATATTACTAGCAGGTTTATTTGGAACGGCGTTAATTTTTATCGCCGTGAACATCCTTGTTTGGCGTAGGTTACGGCACAGCAAGCAGCTACAAAGGAACGAGTTGAATAGCCCTGACAATACCCCTTACTTGATCCAGTTCAAAGCTGTATGAGTGGCCACCTCATTCGCTAAGGGAGTAATTTGTCAGGATGATGTTTGTATGAAAAGCTGATTAGTACGCTAGTAATATGTAATTAAAGAAATTCTCTACATTTGCATTGTTAAAAATACATTTAAAATAACATTTAAAAAAATAAATAAAATAAAAAAGGATATAAATCATTTTTTTCTCTCGGCATCTAATAAAAATATATAAGCCGGAATGTTAAAAAAGAAAAGAGAAAAAAAAAAAAGAAAAAAATATATAAGATATATAACAGAATCTATGGGCATCTAATAAAATGTATCAGCCCTATATATAAATATATATATATATATATGTACGAAACCGTGGTACGTGTACGTACCAGGAATTTGTATTTGTGCACTAAAAATTGAGTATCTTGTTTCTGACAAAGGTAACAATTATTCTTTATCAAGTTACCGAATCATTTGTAAGTCAGAATTTATTTTGTTTTTTGGTACCATGTAATCATTTGCTAGCAATGTACCATATATATGATCTTGGTTTTATCATGCATTTTTCTTTTTGCTTTGGTAATATCTTTTTTGTATGCATTATTGTTATTAATTTTGATGTGCCTATTTGGACATTCGTCCTCAGTTGGATATAGCTAGTTTTGGACAAAGAATGATACGTATGTCCAGTCACACCTAATAACCATGTTTCGGCTTGTTGTTAAATTTTTGTAAAAAAATTGAGATAGCTGGCCGAGCTTATGTAATATTTAGAATAGTAATATTACATGTTTAAAACAAATGACGTAATATGTCATGTTGGTTGGAAGAGCTGGCCGTGAGATTTGCTATGGTCAACTCAAATTGTGTACAGGATGTAAGATGCTAAGTTGTCATTCTTTCTTAGTGTCAACACATTGTCTCCGTGTGAAAGTTTGTGACGTCACCGGATGCAGGTGTCTTCCGATTCCGTCACTTATCCAAATTAAAGCAAGTGTACGATTTTTGGGATATCAGTAATTTGTAGCAGTTCATATCAAAACTTCACCAGAATTGGTCATGTGGACCAACACAGCTTCCTCCAGTGATGGAGATGTTTAACTCAGTTGTTATTCACAATAAAACTTAAAAACTACTAAAATGTGTTCAGTAAACCATTCAAATACATTTGAAAACAACTCATACTCAAATGTGTGCTTAAGACAGTAGCACACCAATACATGCAACAGTTCTTCCTTTACTTAAACCAGATGGCTCAATCACTCACTGTCCAAAAGAGAAGGCAACTCTTTTGGCTGATGTTTTTGACAGTAAACAGAGTAATGAAAAACTTGTACTTTCTCATTTCTGTTTTCCCCAGGCTAAACTAACTAGCTTAGCTTCTCGATCTTGTAAAATTAAAGCTCTGTTGAAGGACCTTGTTGCTTATGGAGGTGTAGACCCAAATGGTATTTTTCCTTTGTTTTTTATAAAGACTGCAGATTTCTTAGCTCAAAATTTATATGTTTTTTTGCGCAAGTTAGCAAGAAGAGTAGCTTTTAGCACTTGTTGGAGAATTAGTAATGTTACTCCCCTATATAAATTTGATTGTGGTAGCTCAAGTCCAACTGATAACCGCCCAATTTCCATAACCCCATATTATCTAAAATTTTTGAACGTTTTCTGGAAAAATGTCTTTTTATGTTTGCTGAAGGTAATCATCTATTCCCTAGTTTGCAATTTAGTTTTCGTAAAGACCTTGGAGCATATGATGCCCTTTCTACTATCTTCAATGCTCAACAGAAATTCCTTGATTGTAGTCAGGAAGGTCGCATGATTGGCCTTGATTTTAGTGCTGCGTTTGACCGCGTTAATCGTGAGGCCCTTGTTTTCAAACTCAAACAGTTGGGAGTGGGTGGGTCGTTTCTTAGCATTATTATTGATTTTTTAAGTAATGGGACTCAAAGAGTTGTAGTTGATGGGCACTATAGTGTGTATAGGAATGTGATATCTGGTGTTCCACAGGGTAGTATTATTGGCCCATTACATTTCATACTATATACATGCGACATGTGGTTTGGCCTAAAAAACAAGCTTGTTGCATATGCAGATGATGCTGCTCTTTTTGCATCGATTTCATCTCCTGAATGTAGATATGGGGTTGATAAATCCCTTAATAGAGATCTAGCTAAAATTATTGTCTGGTGCAAATTATGGGGTATGAAGTTGAATCCTAACCAAACTGAAAGCCTGACTGTCTGTAGGCAAGGACTGTGGCTCCTCAACATTTGGATCTCAGTATTGAAAATGTTTCTTTAACTTTATATGACTCTTTTAAAATTTTAGGTGTGATTCTTGACAACAAATTTACTTTTGACAAACACGTTAGGTCTGTGTCTTCTCCCATTGAAAAAAATGGCTTATTGAGGAAATCTTTCAAGATTTTCGGTGATACATCTATTCTGAAGAAGTGTTTTATTTCTATTATTCTACCGTGTTTTGAGTATTGTTCTCCTGTCTGGTCTTCAGCTGATGATTCTCATCTTAATTTGTTGGAAAGAAACTTACGTTCTGTTAAATATTTTATTCCTGATCTAGATATTAATCTTTGGCACCATTGTTGAATTAGTTCATTATGCATATTGCATAAGATTTTTTTATAACTCTGACCATCCTTTACATTCAGATCTCCCTGGACAATTCCATCCTGTTCGTAATACTACGCAGGCAGTTAATTATAATAGCAAGGTCTTCTCCATCATGAGGCTCAATACTACATAATATTCTAGAAGTTTTATTCCAGCTATGACTAAGTTGTGGAATGATCTTCCAAATCGGGTAGTTGAATCAGTAGAACTTCTAAAGTTCAAAGTTACAGCAAATGTTTTTATGTTGAATAAGCTGACTTAAGTCTTTTCATAGTTTATATATGACATATCGGTTTTGAGGTTGTAACTGTTTTTAGAATGAATTATTGTTATTTTGATCTCATCATTTAATAATTTCCTGAATTCCTTTCCTCACTGCGCTATGTTTCCCTGTTGAAGCCCTTGGCCCTATAGCTTCTTGCTTTTCCAACTAGGGTTGTAGCTTGGATAATAATAATAATAATAATAATAATAATAATAATAATAATAATAATAATAATAATAATAATAATAATAATAATAATAAACATTACTCCTGAATTGTGATAAAAAATGCTATTTCATTTCATTTAAGATAGAATTTGAAAAGACCTAAAGTTTATAAAAATACGCCAGCCTCAAAAGCATCGTTTCCGACCCACTAAGAAAATTCGTCAGCCTAAAAAGGCGAATACGTCAATACTCGAAGCGAGGCAAAGTTTAATGGCAGTTATAAGGGAGATTTGCTGAACTTCTCCAAGAAAAAAGGGCTGTTGAACCTCAGTAGGCTGTGAGGTTTAACAAAACTCGTAAACGAGAGAAAGGTTTAGTCAAAAGGGGGTTTTAGTAACCTCGTGAACGAAAAAAAAAATGGTTTTCGGACTTTAATCGCCAAAATAAAATAAAATTTGCTGAGCAATTGAACATAAACAGTTGGTGAACCTCGCCAGCAGGCAAACCTCAAGAAAGAAAATCCTATTTCGTATCTCACACACAAAAAGGGAGTTTCAGACATAAACGATCAATAAATTATTATTTCTCTTTTGTCGCTTT
>NC_090734.1:109198907-109206407 GCF_036898095.1 Palaemon carinicauda | reverse complement strand
GAAAATCTAGAATCCTTGATTAAAATGGGTGAACTAATATTACTCGAAATTAAGAAATACTTTCTAAGAAAAGGACTACTGTTAAATGCCACCAAAACCCAGTGCATGTTTATGGGTAGCTCACAGAATGTTAGTAAAATTCCTGATCACATTATAATAAAATGTTATGATGAAGAAGTGAAGATAAGTCAGCATATGAAAAATCTAGGTCTACACAAAGACACTCAGTATCCACATTGACGAGCTCAGTAGAAAAGTTTGTGGCATTCTAATGTATCTAAGACGGGTAGAAGATTACTTTGATGATACTACTCGGGCTCTAATTGTGGAAAGTCTGGTCCTGAGTGTAATAAACTGCTGTATCAAGATATGGTTGAGTAACTAATGATATCCACATGGAAAAAGCTCAAAACTTCAAAACTTTGCTGGTAGAGTAATTGTCATCGGGGTGAAAAAACGACCAAATCACTCCAATCCTCCAGCAATTAAAGTGGATATGATTAAAAGAAAATTGTATATGCTATGTTTGTGTATCTTTTTTTAAATGTTTGAGAAAATAATATCCCAACTGGCTATTCACATTTCCTACAGTTGGTAATAGTATTAATGCATTAACAAGGCAGAATGAAAATCTATATGTAGACAACTATCGAACTGATTTAGGTTCACGTTCAATGGCAATAAGGGGACCAGCATTGTGGAATAAACTACCTCTTGAAATACGAAAATTTCTAAATTTTAGTACTTTATTATTTAAAAGGAAATTTGAATTTATATATATCCTATATTTTTACAATCCATTTACTGTTCATTTTATGTGAATAATCTATATTGTTACGTAGGAAAATAGCCATTTTATAATGAAATAAAGATGTTTGACTTTGACTTTGACTTTGCCTTTGTGAAATTTGTATTCTAAGCTTTCAAATAGAGTCAGTGTCAGAGCAGAATTAAAACCATCTGGTTAAAAAGAAAAAAAAATACTCGAACTAGTTCAAAGTAAAAATGCTATGTGCTGTAATTAAGAGCATATTCAAATTAGTTTACGGTTTGAATTTAATGGAACACATGAAAAAAAATGGTAACACTTTCCTTTTAAACCCTTTATTTGATAGAATTAAATTTTTGTAACTCAAAGTCATCTTCTGTGATAACCATACAGTCATAGTTGTCAACTCTTGAGTAGCGTCATAGTCTGAGTAATTTGGTATTCGAAGGATTGAGTAGATAAATTCCGCTATTCTTCCTATTATATTGCAAAAACTCGTTAGTAACAACATGCAATAAATTCATCACGTTCCTTACTTGTGCTTTTTTTTATCAAGTGGAAGTTCTGTATGTCCAGTGCGAATGATTGTTATTTCAAAATAATTATAAATGTGTTTATTCAATGCTTACTCCCAAGACTTACAACTGCAGAATACTAATAAGTGATTCAAATTATAATAATAGTTAAAAAAGGACCCAAATATTTACATAATTAATAGCATACAAATACCTGAGAATAATTGCTGAATGTCTTTAATGCTGCACTCTCACTAACGAGCAAAAAAGAAAGAAAGAAAAAAAAAGACTGTTGGGGTAAACAAACAGAACGTCCATAGCATTAAATGCTTATCTTGGATGTATCTAATGTTTAAAATTCTGCAAATTGATTTTTTGGGAAGTTAATATTAAAAAAAAAATCGAAATTATGTTAGAAATTCAGAAAAAATATTTATCAGCAAAAGAGACATTCCTTTTAATTAAGATTTTTTTTTAAAGAACCAGTTATGTCTTTTGTAGTAAAGTTAAAAGTGAATTTGCAGCGTGGAGCCCTTCTTTGTCTCTTTGAAAAAATCAAATTGAATTCATGAATACGAATCAGGATACGAGGCTTTATGTGCGTCTTTTTATTACTTTTTGCTTTGCAATGTCCTCCTGAAACTATAAAAATATCTGTGTTTCTTTTTTATTTTCATTTTTATCATCATAGTATAAACCCAGTTTTATAATAACTGTACTTGTAGATAATGAATCTCTCTCTCTCTCTCTCTCTCTCTCTCTCTCTCTCTCTCTCTCTCTCTCTCTCTTTAAACTTACACAAACATTATTAGCCTCACCCTGTGATATATTTAGTATTCTATTCTGCACTGAACTCGTTTTGCGTGTTGTATTTACTGATCAAATAATTTGTATAGATGGTACATCTTTGATATGTATTCGTAAAGACAATATGCATATAATTTATATTATTTTCTGGTTTATTGGGTTTTCTGACATATCTATTGTAGGCAAGATTAAATATCGTCTGGTCACCTGGTCTGCTGCTCGCATAAATAATGAGAATCCTTCCTACCTATGCCCATCGTTACCCACACAAAGTGTACGAGTATATAGGAGCATGTCAGCCAACGAACAACCACTAATTATTCACCTACTAATATTTGATCAACAATGGCTCGCTTTGGTCGCAAATGAGCATTCTTGTGTTGCTCCTCTACTCTGTTTAGTGGTATATGTTCGACGACGCACGTTGGCCAAGTGCCCAAATACTTTGCTGAACATAAATTTGGGGACGCTGGTCCCTGAACACTACTCATCAAATGTTCAGCAACAGTACTTTTTCTCGAATCAGGAAAACTTGCTTCATAGTTTTAATCTCTTTAACGATTTTCAAAGACGTGAGTAAAGAAGCTGTAGATATAAATGAGAGAAGAATAGATGAAAAGTCAAAGGGAGAGAGCCCTATAAACTTTCAACATTGGCTGACAAGCTTAGTTATCCTCTTGAAAATGATATCCACGGAGGTGACAGGAAAGTAAGAAATAGAAAAAGTACTTAATGTTTCTTGTAGGGCTCAAAAGATGGTGATGGTTTCCTGTTGAAAGCTCCCTTGAACGTTTAGTCTTAGTATGGTTGTAAAGGATACCATATTCCTATCTTAACCTATTAGAACTTGGTTGGGTAGGGGTAAGGTTCATAATCCTTCTATGCCCAGTAGAATAGCAGTGAGCTTCTATTATCTTTTTGGGCTAACCTTTCAGAGCCTGATAAGCGAGCGGTAGGGTAGAAGTATTGCCACGTAACATTTGTGACGAGCCAAAGGAGGTTTTGACTCAAAAGCGGTATGAAAGCAACTGAGTAACTTTTATTACAGAGCATCAGTTTATATATACATCAATTGCGGGCAAAAAGGCCATAAGATATAACAGGCTGTTTCCTGTTCAACCAACAATGGTGAGAAAAACAAACAAGTTGATTCAGGTCGCTATCAGTGCGAGGGGAGAGCGAAGATACAAAGGAGACTATATAAAAAAAAGAGAAATGTTCTTACTATGTATAATCGTGTGACACACGCATGGTACTGTACATTTCTTCGCGGTAACCCCGAGTCTGGAGTGGTAGTAGCAAAACTTCGGCCAATAGGCGGCAGTAAGTGGCTGTAGACGTCGTTGGTTGGGGCGTGAAAAAGTGGTGGTGGATGGGTGGCTTTGTCGCCGCTCCGGCTCGACACGGGGTAGGCGTGTATGACCTACGGCATTCACGTCGGCTTCATTCGGAGTTGAATAGGTGTCCTCTTCGTCAGGAGTGGAGGCGTTGCTGGAGCTCTGGAAGGTCATGCAGTGAGTGTCCATAAGGGCGGTGGCTTTGGTCATCAAGTCCTTTATGGGTGAACTATCGACATCGGGTATGGCAGAGCGTACAGGTTCAGGGAAACAGTGTACCCAAAGGGCTCGAAGTAGGTTCACCTCATGAAGAGATCTGTCTGCTGCAGATTGTAGGCGAGCGATACTGGTCATTTCCCTGAGGGCAAGCTAAGCCCTTTTGGTTCCCCAACCATTATTGAGAGAGCTGAAAAGCTTTGCTATATGGGCGGGTGGCAACGGCGAGTACTGCTGTAGAAGGTATGCTTTGAGGACGTCATAGTAATTGTGAGGGTGGTGGGGGGAGGGGAAGGCAGGAGGAGCGGGTCACTCCGGGGTCACCAATGTGATGAGCCAAAACTAGGTTTTGACTCAAAATCTGGATGAAAGCAACTGAGTAACTTTTATTACAGAACCTCAGTTTATATATATATATATATATATATATATATATATATATATATATATATATATATATATATATATATATATATATATATATATACATACATACATATATATATATATATATATATATATATATATATATATATATATATATATATATATATATATATATATATATATATATATATATATATATATATATATATATATATCAAATGCCGGCAAATTGGACTTCACTTTGGTCGGGCAAAGAAGGAAGACGTGTTTTCAAGTGCTCCTGTCTTTCTCAACTTTGAGATTATACCATGGGCTCTTTCTCGTCTTTCTACTGTTCCAGCAGTGTATAAAAGTGATGTGATACTAGCGGTGTGTTTTTAGTGTTATATGTGCCAAGACAGTGTTGTAATTTAGGCAAATTTACTTTTGATTACACACCTGGCGAACCAGCTTCTTGGCCGGTGAACGAGTATGCCCTGAGGCGACTTGCCTCGGGGGTTAGGGGCTCGTAGTGTCTCCCTCCCGCTCTCCCTCCGTTTCCAAGAAACACAGAACTGGCAGTTAATCAAAACATAAAAACAGGTTAGTTAAGATGGCTTATAATACACAACATGCTCTCAGGAGAAAAGACTCCTTTGGCCTGCATTTTACAGCGCCTTATGTGACCATGGAAAGTGTTAGTAATGTGTTGTTTAATCATATGAAATTAGGAATTAGTGACATGAAAGGTGTTCAGAATATAAATAGAAATAAGGTTGTGGTAAAGCTAATCTCTGCAAATGTATTTGCCGATGTTTTGAAGAATTTCGAGGATAAAGTTATAAAGTTAAGTGAAACAGACTCTGTGAAGGTTATAAATTTAAGTTCACAAGTTTCGTATGTATCGATAAGGAACGCACCGTTCGAGATGGATGATAAAGTGATAATAGATATTTTGAATAGGTATGGAAAGGTAGAGCACTTAAGGCATAACAAATTTGCAGTTGGGCCCTTTGAGGGTTTATTCAATGGCGTTCGCACAGCAAAGATGAGAGTTAAAGAAAACATCCCTTCATCAATTTATATTGGTGGCTATAATTTAACCTTCTTATATAGTGGACAGAGTAGAACATGTTACAAATGTGGGAAAGAAGGTCATCTAGTAAAGGACTGCATTTTGAATATTAGTGAGAGTAATTACATTATTAATGAGGGAGATTTCCCTGAAATACCTAAGAATGGAAAGAGTAGTTCATCCAGCGAGAACAATAATGGAAGGGAAGATGAGCATGGAGGTGGAGCCAAATCGGCGAATGGAAAAGAGAGAAAGGGGCTAGAAGTAAGGAACGATAATTCGGGCTTGGGCCATGAAAGCATCAGAACGACCACCGCGACGAGGACTGGCGATGGACGAATGGACGAAGTGGAAACGGACAACGAAGGACAAGATGAGGAAGGAGCTGGAAGGCTTGTGGAAATTCCCGCACCACCTGACGAAGGACTCGTTATTTCGACAGTTGAAGCAGAAATCCACGCAGACGAGACAGACATTGGAAAGGAAATGGACGTTCAATTATGTGTCGTACAAAATAAGGAGGATTCAATCGAAGAGGTGATAAGTGAAATTCAGGAATGTGAAGATAATGAAGAGAATAATGTGGACTGTGGTGGGGAAACTACAATAGACAGTGTTTTCAACCTTGGTAAAGCAAGTGACGCCGAAATGTGGCAAGCTACAATTAGTGACGAACCAAGCAAAGGCATTCGTCTGAGGCTAACAAAAGATAATGGAGTGCTTTCCGAGTCGAACATGGGCGAAGATACATCAGTGTTTGATGAACCTAAAAGTAGTTCTGAAGACGAGATGAATCGATTGCCAGTGAATAAACGTTTCAAATTGGATAAATGATTTAGATTTTCTTTCTTATATTTGTAACCTTCACTTACTTTAATTTAGCAACTGTTAATGTTAATGGATTATGTATGTCTTATAAGCAAAGTAAATTGATTGATTTTATGTACTTTTATCATTTGGATGTAATATTTGTGCAAGAACACAATGTCAAAGATATTTCGCAACTTGAGTATGTTGAAAAGCATTGCGATATAATATTGAATCCAACTGTCTTGTTGAAGGGAGGTACTGCTATCCTCTTCAATAAAAAGTCGAGAGTGAAGGTTCTGAATCAGGAGATGGATGTAAAGGGCCAAATAATCAGTGTAAAATGTACATATCAAGGAACAGATTTTCTATTAATAAATGTGTATGCCCCTTCAGGGACAAATAAGAAAAAGGAAAGAGAGGAACTGTTTTTAAATGTTTTGTTATATTACATGAGACACAATTTACGAAACTTGATTATAGGCGGGGATTGGAACAGCGTAACGAGCAAAAGAGATTGCTCTAATCCTGATAATCATATAATTTCAACAGCTCTTCAAAGATTAAAAAATGATTTACAACTTAAAGATGTGTGGCTCTTGAAAAACCATTTGATTGAATATACGTATGTTAGGCATAACTATGGTTCTAGGATTGATCGCATATACGTTAGAGATCTGAAGAATAATATAAGTGAATCTGAAAATATTCCATTAAGCTGGTCTGATCATAATTCTGTTACGGTTAAGATTAAGATGGACAATGATATTAGCTTTGGCAAGGGATACTGGAAATTAAATACAAGTATTCTGAAAAATACAGTAGTGATAGAAAACTTTGTTCAATTTTGGAGCTATTTGAAAAGAAAGATGGGTGATGTACAGTTTCATTCTATTTTAGACTGGTGGATTTATGCAAAAGATCAGCTTAGACTCTTTTTTTGTTAAAGTTTCAAAGACAATAAATCAGGAGAGATTTGGCTTACTGAATTTGCTGAAAGCAGAATTAAGGCGGAATTATTGGATCCATTCTGAAAACTGTAATAACTTTTACAAAATAGAGGAACTTAAAGACAGAATAAATGTAATTGAAAATGAGATATGTGAAGGGGTCAATGTAAGAGCTAGAATTGATGAAAGAATGTATGGGGAAAAAATATCTGCATATTTACTTGGGAAAGAAAAGAATGTAAAAACAAGTATCGATAAATTGTGTGTAAAAGAGGGTGTATATGTAACAGACACAAAGTCTATACAAAGGTATGTATTAGAATTTTATGAAAATTTGTATAAAGAAGAATCTATAGATTTTGATTTGAAATATAAATTTATTGAAAATATGAACAGTGTCATAGATGATGATATGAACTTAAACCTGAAGGCTGAATTAACAGAGAAAGAAGTTTGGGAAGCTATATCAGGAATGAAAAATGGGAAATGTCCTGGTGTTGATGGATTAGCCGTCGAATTCTACAAAACTATGTGGAGCATTGTAAAAAACGAACTTATGAAAGTACTGAAATTCTCATTTACTAATTTTAAAATGTGGAAAGACTCAAATAAAGGTGTCATTAAACTTTTACCAAAAAATGGAGATAAGTGTAATCTT